>NC_056746.1:449464083-449764083 GCF_019279795.1 Protopterus annectens | reverse complement strand
CCGACCACCTATCCGGGAATACTACCTGATTCCCTCAGTGAACATAACCCAACCCTTCTCCTTCGGCACAAACTAAAGTCTACCAACACCCCCACTCTCTTACAAATCCGCTCCCAAAAAAACTTCTCCTCAGTACACTTCTCCTCAGTACAATTCTCAGAAGCACTAAAATCCTGTGACTGGGCTCCTGTAAAAACCCTTCCCCTGGATATTGCAGTAGAATACTTTAATGCCAAATTCCTAGGGATTTTAAATTAACTAGCCCCACTGAAAACAAGATTGCAAAGTAACCCTGCTCCCTGGTTAAACAAAGCCACTAAAATCTTACTCAAGACTATAGCCAAAGCTTGGTTAACTTGGAAAAAATACAAAACTCCCGAAACTAGACAAAGCTTTGCTGAGCTCAGAAATAAAGCAAAAAAAAAACAGGTCGGGTTGGATAAGATAAACCACTATATTTCCATACAAAGGAAACATAACAACAACCCACAGAAATTCTGGGCTGCAGTGAACAACATCCTGCAGCCTGGAAAAGTCACCACACCACCCCCAGATATCAAAGGTATTGATTCACATATAGCCTCTAGTTTCAGTAACTACTTTACCTCTTCAATACCCAACCTGGTAAGTGCAATATCACCCACAACCCAACCTCAACCCGTAAACTACCAGACTAACTCCACCCCCTTCACACTCACCCCAGTACCAACATCTACCATTCAAAATCTCTTAGCTAAACTCAAACCTACCAACCTAGCTGCTGACAGTCTTCCAGCTAAATATCTACAGATTGCATCCAAGGCCATCGCCTACCCCTTCACCCTACTTATTAACAGATCTATCGCCCTGCATACTATTCCTTCATTATGGAAAACCTTATAAATCATCCCCCTCTGCAAGGGAGGTCCATCTACTGACCTCTCCAACTACCGTCCCATTGCAATCCTATCATCTCTCTCATAAATTCTAGAAAAATGTATCCACCACCAACTCCTTACCCACCTGCTAACCAACAACCTTCTAACTAAAACCCAACATGGATTCAGACCTTCCCATAGCACCAACACTGCCCTAATTAACTTTTCCAATACCATAAAATCGCGCAGGAACCAAGGAAAGCTGGTCTCTGCCACCTTCTTAGACCTGTCCAAGGCATTTGATACAATTTCTCATAAACTCCTCACCTGTCTAGCAGAACTCAACCTTGATGACCCCATTCTACAATGGTTTAACAGTTACCTAAACAACCGGTCACAATCTGTCAAATGGGGGCAACTCCCTATCCCCCCCACTCACTGTCACATGTGGTATCCCACAAGGTTCAGTCCTTGGCCCCCTTCTCTTCAACATATTTACAAATAATCCCCACCTAGCTACCACTAAAGCCAACATTGTCCAGTATGCGGATGACACTACCATAATCCGCTCAGCAACAAACATCCAATTACTTCAAAGTGAAGCCCAAGAATCCTTCACTGAGGTAGAGAACTGGCTAAACAACTGACAACTAATACTAAACCCAAAAAAAAATCACAGATAATACTTTTCCACCCAGCCAAACACTGCAACGCCACCTTTACCATCATGTCTACCAATGGCACCCTCATCATTCCAGTAACTGAGGCTAATCTCTTAGGCATCACTATTGATCACCAACTTAAATACAAGCACATATCCCAAACTATCTCTAAAGTCTATAAAAAACTAGGTTGCCTATATTGTTGCAAACTATTCCTAACCCCTGAGACTAGAATAACAATAGCCAGAACTCATCTCTTATCAACACTACTTTACGCCTCTCCAGTTCTCACAAATATTAACAAAACCAACCTGAACAAGCTCTCTACATGCTACAATAAAATAGCTAGGTTCACTGCCAATAATAGATCACATTCCCACCATTGCCTATCCCTAACTAAACTGCACTGGTTAGAATTTCCAAACCTCCTACAGTGCCACCAATTGATCATAGCCCATCAAATTCTCTTCCATCTGGGGAAGTGCCCTGCCCTTGCCGACATGCTAAACTTTCACAACCCTAAAAGGGAGCTACGTTCATGTATCAAAAACCTGATTGAAGTTAATCCATGCAATAACAGCTCTGGGGAGGCCTTATTCTCTCATGATGTTGCCAAAGCATGGAATACCCTCCCACCTGTACTCAGGCTACAAAGTCACGCAGGCAACTTTAAAGGCCTTCTTAAATTATACCTCAGTACTAACCTTCTCTGCAACTGCAAAGACCCCCCCCCCCCTTGAAGACCTACTTTTCCATATGTACGTGACCTGTTGAAGCCTTTAATGCATACACTATGCTCTCACCTGAAATGTACTTTTTGTATATATTGTAAATAATGGTACTACTGAGTATCTTATTGTTCTACATAATTGTTTTTTGTACTTCATTGTTTCTCTTATCTTGTATGCCAGTTTTATTGTTATCTAAAACATGTATGTACACTGTTATTTCTTTGGAACTTTTCTCCCCAGGACACCACTGGAAAAGGACACATGATGTCCAGTTGGACTTATCCTCGTAAAATAAATGTTAAATAAATAAATAATAAATATAGCCTGAAAATCACAATGTTCCAAAACTAAATAGCCATATTTCTTTGCATACGAACGTTATCTGAAATGTGGAACCACCAACAGCACGGGGAAAGCGGAGCCATATTGGAAACAGGAACAATGTGTGTTGGGCTGGCTACTCATTAATAAATCTGAAATTTGAGGATATATGTTGCACGACGCTCCACCCCCCAACACAACCCAAATGACACATAGCCCACAAACTCAGTGTGCCACTCAACCACAGCCCATAAGGCATAACAACATACCCAACACTCTAGTCATAGGTGACGCTGTAGTCAGGCACACTGATGTTCCACTCACCATGCTAAACAAGGAGAAAGTTACTGTCAGATGCCTGTCAGGTGCCAGGATCCACCATATAACGCACATACTCAGGTCACTCCACAGCAAGTACAAATATGACTTTGTCATTGTCCATGAAAAGAGACATGGAGGAGCTGTCTGATTTTGTAGCCCAGGCAGGCATGACCCTAGCCCTGAGTAGTATCCTGCCATCACCCAGAATGATACCCACAGTACAAGGACAAAACGATTGACTTCAACAATTGGCTAAGCTTCTGGTGTCATTCTAAGGGGATCCAGTATCTGTCTGCCTGGGATGACATGATCGACAAACCATGATGCTTTGCCAGAGATGGCCTGCACCTGTCGCCCTTGTGATTCCGGATACTGGCTAAGGCTCTTGCCACCCCTGTAGAACCTTTTTTAGGCAAGGTTCAAATGACAAATTCACCACCGTAACAAGTACAAGCAAGCAAAATCTGAGGGCAATGATACTCAGTGCTAGAAGTCTAAACCTCAAAATGCACTCACTTGAGGCACTCCTTAAAATAGAGAACATCGACATCTGTGCAGTGAAAGAGACCTGGTTCAAGGCTCCAGAGTGCACTCCTGCATTACCAGGCCATAATTCATACCACACCTTTCGGCCACCTAACCTGGACCGAAACACTAAAGGTGGAGGCGTGTCCATATTTATTAAGGATATCCACACCTCCAGGCTAGTTGCTCAGCATAATGCATCCGAGATTATCCAAGTGCAACTAACTCTGGGCAAGACCACAATCCAAATTGCAGCTTGCCACAGATTCCCCCACCATGCCCCAGGATTCCCACTCCTCATTTCTTGATCCACTGGAAAATATTAGGGTACAACCTAACACCTAATAATGGGCGATTTCAACTACCCCACCATTAACTGGGAAAACTACTCATGTACCAACTCTTGTGCTCAACGTTTTCTGGAATTCATAAATTCCAGCGCCTTGGATCAACTTATCTACACCCCCACCAGGGGCAGCAATATCCTAGACCTGGTCATTACCAACATGGGCAACCGGCATTTCACACCAGAAGTCAATTCCTCATTGGTCAGATACGACCACAAGCTAATCACCCTAAACATCCACATCCCACCCCCACCCCCATTAGGGGAACCACGATAAAAAATGTCTCCAAAGCCAACTTCACACTTCTTAAGACAGAAGTGGCAAACTTCACGACACCCATGCTGACGAACAATAGAGGTACAATTGCTGAATCCTACACAAATGTACTTTATAAGCACTTACACAAGTGCATGGATCGTGCAATCCCTAACAGAACCAAGATGCTATCCTCCAAAAAAGGAAGCCACTGTGGTGGTCCCCTGCCATAAACAAACTCTACAACAGAAGAAAGAAACTGTTGTAAAAAAGAGTAAAATCCCATGATTTGAGGAACTCCCTGGTCAGCCTCAGTAAGAAGCTGAGATCCCTCATAAAATCCTCCAAAGCTAGTTATGAAAACAAAATCGCCACTGATCCTAAAGACAACCACAAAGCATTCTATAGCTGTGTCAGGAATCTCAATGGCAACACCCAGAACTGCACTGTTGCAGCACAATGGCAGTAAATATACAGAACCAACTGATATTGCCAACATCCTGGCAGATAGGTTCAGTGCTAACTTTACCCCCCTCTCATCCCATAAAGGGCCCATCTCTATACCGGAAGAATGCAAAATTCCTGTAATCACGGCTGCACAGGTAAAAAACACTCTCTCCAAAGCCAAGAACACAGCATCCGTGGGACCTGACAACATCCCAGGCTGCGTTCTACACAAACTACAGAGCGAACTGGCACCCCACCTAAGTATCATGTTCAGTCATAGCCTCACCTCAGACTTTGTGTCCATTGAATGGCGCACAGCTATGGTTATCCCACTCCACAAAGGGGGAGCCACTACGGACCCCAGGAACTACCACCCTATTAGCCTGACGAGCCTGGTCTGCAAGGCTATGGAACGTATCATTATGGAACTTATAAACAATGACATTGGTAATCTCCAAACTCTGGACCCTACCCAGTTCGGGTTTGTAAAAGGCAGATCATGTCTCCTAAACCTGATAGACTTCTTTGAAATGGTCACCAAAGCCGTAGACGAGGGAAAGATGGTTCACACAGCCTGTCTAGATCTCGCCAAGGCTTTTGACACCATCCCCCACTCTGGAATTATAGATAAACTCACTAAACTAGGTATAAATCCTTATTTCACAAGATGGGTTGCCAACTGGCTCACTGACAGAACCCACACTGTGAAAGTAGCAAACTCCAAATCCAACTTCAGACCAGTGACAAGTGGAGTACCACATGGTTCAGTCCTGGGTCCGCTCCTGTTTGGTATTTACTTCTCTGAAATACAGGCTAACGAAGTTCGCAGATAACTGCAAACTAGAAGCCATAATCAAAATTCCTAATGATGTGGACAATCCTACAAAAGGGCCTCACTGATACAGATGCCTGGTGTCAAAGCCATGGCCTCAAGCTCAATGCCAAAAAGTGCATTGTCATCCCTTTTGGTAAAAACTCTGTACCCATGAGCTACCACATAAGCAGTAGTCTACTTAACACCGAAAGTGTGATGAGACCTTGGGGCACAGGTGGACAGTAGTCTCTCCTTTGATAATCACATCACCACAGTAGTCAGGAAATCCGTCTACTTGGCACACCTCATCACAAAAGGTTTCTCATCCAGGAAAAAAGAGGTCATTGCTCCTCTCTGCTCTTCACTCATTAGACCCATTACAGAGTACAACACCCCTTTTGGTATGTACCTCACAAGACATCTACAACTGGAAAGGCCGCAGACATACCTCACAAAGAGGATTACCGGCCTCAAACAGACCGTCTCAAAAAACTCCAGCTTTACTCCGTCGCATATCGCCTACTCAGAGGCAATCTCTGCCTAACATACAAAGTTATGTCAAACCCAGAGCTGTTGGACACACTCCACTTAAAAAAAAATCCCAATCCCGCCGAGCTACACGCTCTAGGGACCTAAACCTTGTCATCACAATAAACAGTACATACTGGAGGGATAGATTCCTGTCCCAGACACTTCCCATACTCTGGAAACAACTACCTATCTATATCAAACAAAACTCCTCATTAGCACTCCTCAAGAAAAATATTTATGATTGGATGGGAGATAGGAAATTCACCCTGGGGATCACTTCTGTAGTTCTGCTTGACAGGGGCACAGGAAAATAATTTTCTTGGGTGGCAAAAGCCAGGGTAGCATTTGGCTAGGCTTATATAGGCCCTAGGGCCAATAGCCTAGTTACCTACCTATGAACCTATACCTTTATATAACCAGTAATTTGAAGGTACTGTTTATGAGGCTTGAGTGCATTTCAGTTGAGACTGTATGTTTGGAACTTGTGGTCACTGAAGTAAACGTGATCTACAGGAGACCATAATTGTTTGTAATGGTGCTCTGGGGCTCAACAGTCTAATTTTTGAGATTTTTGTAGATGTTCTCACTACTACATTTCCCGGTAACAGAGTAGTGCCTCCTTTCTTTGGAAAACTTGGTTATCTGATTTTCTGCCACCTCTGACATTAGCTTAAGTATTTCAGATCTTCAAGGTATCCAGCTTGTAAATATATACATGTTTGTATGGTTGCTGAACTATGTCATTAGGTAAATAGTCTTTACAGTTGCACTTATTTTGTGAGCATGAAGAACCACACGCTATCCAGGTCAAGAGTGTGTTCCAATTATTTATTCGAAAAACAAGTTAAGCGCTTTCATCCCCTCAAGCACTTCATCAGAAAATGGTGCCATATAAAATCACATGATTTATATACACCTTAAAACATGCATCACCCAATCACATTACATCCTCTTGTCAGTTCTTTAACCCAAGAGTGTCCATCATATATTACCATCTGTGAAAAATCACTATCTAAGACAAAGTAAGCATAACAAATATGATAGGACCATAATAAAAGCCCAATAAAAAACAGATTTTCTTATATTGTCAAATCATATGTAAATGTACCCACATTTCAACACGTGCCTATTGTACACTAATTCTGTTTAAAATTCTATTTAAAATGCATGTACTCTATTACAATAAACAAAATTAATAAAAAATCGTAAAAATATATCACAGTTTGGCAGCTCTCATTTTAAGTACAGGGTTGACTGTGACATATTCATTTAAATCTGGTTTATGCATTGCATCTAATCTAAATTGCCATACAAGGTCCTTATATTCTAGTTTTGTTTCCCAAGCTCCCCCTCTAACTTCTAGTGGAACTATTTCCAAAATTCCAAAAACAAACTTCCTGTGGCCCTCACTTATACAAGTGTGGTTGCACAACGCATTGTTCCTATTGCATTTCCTAATGTCAGATAGGTGTTCATAAATTCTTTTAGAATGTTTCCTCTCCGTTTTCCCCACATAAAATGAACAAGTGTCGCAGAGGGCTAAGTACACCACTGAGTGGCTGCACCTGGTCTTTTCCCTTGAGGAAAGTGGGACTTGTGTTCTGTAGTGAAAAGATCGTGCTGGCTTGGTTCACTGCATTAGATTGCAAAGCTAGCTTGGCTGCCAGACTGTTGAGTGTATTTGACCTCACCCTGCTAGTGTCGCTCGGTTCCTCCACCTGTGGAGTTGCAGAGATACATTGTTACCTGTTCAGTAACATCACTATGTGTGTTTAGCCCCAAAACCCTTTGAATAGACACCAGTATTTGATATGAGTATTAGGGCTTGACAGTACATTAAAGTCGGAAGGATGACATTTATTTATATTTAAGCTCATATCTCACAATACACATTTGCTTATTTGGGCTTCAGCTGCGGTTTTGGCTACGCAACTGTTGCTTGGCTTGAAATATCTTTAAAACCAAGTTTGCTCATATTTTCTTAACCTGAAACAGAGATAATTAAAGCTTTTACTTGGTGTGTTTTCCGAAAATGGAGGGGGAATCGGACACATCTACACAGTTGGATTCCATCGGTTTACTAAAGCAATTAATTGAGCAACTGACATAAGTCAAATAAATTAACATTAACATTCCTAATAACAGTTTCAGCAACAGGGAAGCAACTGGCAATGCAAACTCTACTCCGCTGGTACATTCCAGGAATGGAACAGAAGAGTTTACAGACAAAAATGGAAGAAGCTACAGCAGCAGAGTGAATAGAGGGCTGTGTGAAGCTAACATGATGGCAAATGTATGAGATAACACTAATGGATACAATACAACAAACTACAATGGCAGGAGGGACCTTAAAAACTGGTTGAATTATGACAACAATTTTACTAAGCTTGCAACGACTGAACAGATGCAGTTGAATGATAAAAAGGTTAGTTTAAAGAAAGACTGAAAAGTTTTGAATCTAAACTGAAAAACTGAGGTCTTTACAAATAGAAAATGTTTATTTAAAAGAATGTTTAAAACTTGAAGAAATACCTAGAGGGTTGAGAATGTATACATTTCCTTTTGGTGTAGTAAAAGGTTCTAAAGAATATTTTTGTTTAACTGATATGTTCAACAGACATGGAATTGAACTACTTGAATTTATAGTAAAATTCAATAATGAGCGTATCAAAGTTCTTATAAAAGAAGTTACTAGTTTGAAACATTTTATCACAAATGATTTATTATTTTTTGAATATGAAAATAATTTTGACAACATTTTCTTCTATGCTAACAAACATGTTGAATGGGTAATGAAGAGGAAAGAAAATAAATTAATGCGTGATAGTAATGAATATAGGGAAGGGAATGCATATCCTTTACATCAGGGCACTGAGTCAGCTACAGATGCAAACACCTGTGAGTTTAACACATTAACAGACACTGTGCAAGGTTCTACAGAGGGAGACCATTATGACGAGGAGGGCTACATGGATGAAAGTAGGTACAATAGCTGGAACCAACAATCCCAAATCCCATCTTTGCCTAGACGATTGGAAAGGAT
This sequence comes from Protopterus annectens, assembly GCF_019279795.1. Classification (NCBI taxonomy): domain Eukaryota; kingdom Metazoa; phylum Chordata; order Ceratodontiformes; family Protopteridae; genus Protopterus; species Protopterus annectens. The sequence continues at coordinate 449,755,229 of NC_056746.1, read as the reverse complement.
ACAGACATTAGGTGTAGGGGACATTTTTTACCCCAATGTCATATGATACCAGGTACGAGAGGAAGAATGAATCACAGACGGGGGGAGGGGAAGGCAAACAGGAGATAGGACAACAAACAAATGAAAAGGGGACTCGCATTGTCTAGCTGTGGTGGAAAGATGTTAACCAGCAGTGGTTTCCATATTTTTAACTACACAGAAAGGGAAATTGACACTGTATGCTTCAGTTTACTGAAAAAAAGGTGTAAATTTGTTCCCAAATCTAAAGGAAACTTAGCTGACACAATGATTGAGTTAGTTATTTACCAGGAAGTTTAACTTATCTTTCCTAAACAGAGACTGTATAGCCCCCACAACAATAAATTCACTGAAGAAAAAGAGCACCTTTAATTCCCCACTGTATAAAGCTCTACAGATTTTTGAAATGGCTTACGAAAGGGATCTCTATGCAGCATATAGTGACAATAAGAAGAATTTTAGCAATTTAACCAAAGAAGAATGTGGCTTACTTGAAGAGCTATCTAGAGGCAAATCAGTCAGGGTTATGAAACCTGACAAGGGGGGGGGGGGTGATGATAGCAGCACAAATTGACTATGCCAGCAAAATGATGAACACACTTTTAAACAAAACTAGGTATATCCCACTTTCGAGAAACGAGATTAACATAGCTCACAAGAAAATTGATTTATTTTTAGAAGATGCCCTTTTGCAGGAATTTATTACTCCAGATACCCTGGGTTTTTTGATCAATAGGAACCGTTGATTCTGGCGACATTTGATATCTCTAAAGTACACAAAAGTGTGGAGGACCCCCCCCCATACAGGTTAATTGTAGCTGCACAGGGATCAGACATACCCCTTAGCTGTTTACATAGCCAGGAAGGTTAAGCAGGCATGCAATAAACATATGCATATCCTAAGAGATTCATGAGACTTCTTAGCTAAACTTGATGTCAGCAGTTCCTAGGACTCAACTTGTTTTTTGACTGTTGATGTTGTTGATCGTTTCTCTAATATGTAAAAACAAAAAACGCCACACAGCTGAAGTCCACGTAAATACTTTACTACATAAAAACAATAAAAGAACAAAGAATGTAAGCGCTTTCGTAAGGCACCAATGACCAAACTTCCTCGGACAAATTACCCTACTAGTGCTCAACATTTTATACAAAAGGCACCCCCCTGTAATTGTTAAATTAGCCCCTATTAGTGATCACATTAAATGTAATGAAAACATTCAGCATATACACCAACACACAGAAAACCAATATTACACTTTTCATATGTTAAATAAAATAAAGATAAAAAAAATATATATATATGTATGTTTATATAAAATGAATCTAAAACACTTTGACCTATCACATATAAGTAAAAAATTATCTGTCCAACACTCTTAATTTCAATTTACTGGTAATAGTTACAGCCTCATTAAGACCCGGGGTTGAGTGGGCATTAAGAGAAACTTGCCACCAGGTTTCTCTTTCTTCCAAAAACAACTTCCAAGGGCCCCCTCTATCCCCTCGTTTGACCTGCTGCAAGACCACAAATTTAAATACATGGTCCAGGAAATTCTTAATGCCTTATATAGACATATTAAGAATTTCCCGGACCATGTATTTAAATTTATGGTCTACGATCTACAGAAAGGAGACACACTTTAATGTTTTTTTGTGCTTTAACAGTGGACATCCAAGTTACTGTAAAAGGAACTTGGTAAAGGGAAAATTCATTCGAGTGGCTAGGATGAATTCTAATGAAATTTTGTTCAAAGAAGAACTGGACAAAATGACATCCATGTTCTTAGAGAGGGGTTACCTACAGGAATTAAGAACTCTTAGGGAGGATGTGGTGAGTAACAGAGACACCAGATACTCATGTATACTGGGGAATCTGGAATTAATAGAGTATAGGACAGAGTAAAAATATGCATACCAAGAGTTTTCAAAATGTTATGGTGATCAAGTTCAATGAGGGGAACAGGGACGTAAAGAATATAATTCTTAGAAATTGGGCCATTCTAAAAAACTGATGGAGTTGTTCCAGCACATAGGAGAAACACCGACATTTACATACAAGATTGACAAGAGCATCAGACAAGTGTTAGAGAGGGACCCCAAACCCCATAAATTTGGAACAACTAAATGTGGTAGGTGTAATTACTGCCACCACATAGTCAGATAAGGGGATATTGTTCTGAACAACAGCCTCAATAACAAAATCACTTTTGAATAAATACTGAGCTACCTGTGGCTGCACCAGAATTGTAAGCCAGTCCAGTTGTATAGTATAACAAAAAGGAACACCAAACTTACAACAGGATACAAAACAGCTTCCAGTTTATTTAGCACTTTTGTCTCTGAGACTTCATCAAAATAAACCCATAACCACATGCCTATGGTTATATAATACTATTAATCAAACAATTAAATACATTTAAAGAAATAAGATTTTTTTTAAAAAAACTTGAAGAAAAACATATTTCCATAAAAAAAATTTTAGAAGGCAGAACCATATCTACCTAACCAAAGGCTTTGTTTTTAATATTAATAAAATTGAAATGTTTTCATTAATGCCAGGTTCTACAGACACATTTAGTTCAAGTTGCCATTTGAGTTCACTACTTTCTATTTGACGTTCCCACCATCCCCCTCTAGTGGTCTTCTGGATAACTTCCAAAATTCCAAACTTTAACTTAACAAACTGCCTTCATTTAACTGAATGTTTATATAATGCATTATTTTCATTATGACTCCTAATAACATGTCTGCTCATAGATGTGTTTTCTGAATGATCTTTCTGTTTTACCAACATAATAAAAGTTGCAGGATGTACACACTGCCAAGTATACTAGTCCTTTTGTAGCACAATTACCTGAATGAAATATAATAGGTTTTGTGATAGAAGGTAAAACACACAATGGCCCTTCAAAAATATAATTACATTGTACACATTTGCCACATTTAGTAGTGCCCCTGTTGTTTAATGTTTGAATGTGGGTAGGATGCTCAAACAAGTATTTTAGATTTTTCCCCATCTTGTAAACAAATTGTGGCTGTCCACCTAATGCTCTTGACAGGTCACTATTAGTAGTAAAAATTACCCAGTTTCTCTTCATAATGTCCTTAATTTCTTTGAAACCTTCACCATATGGTAAAATCAGAGAGTGAACGTGACTCTCATCCCCTTGTGGTTTAAAAAATAGCATTTTCTTTACCTATACCTAGAATAAGTTTAAATCTTGCACCCCTTTCATGTGCTACCTCAAGCCTAGTATTCAATATTAAGTCTCTGGTGTAGCCTCTTTCCAAAAAAAAAAAAAAAAACAAAAAATTAAATAATGGGTAAACTTTTTGTTCTTGAAAATCTCCCAACTAGAACTCATACGGATTGCCCTTACTAACTGGCCCTCAAAAATATTCCTATTTGTCTGTTTGGGGTGGTGGCTCTGTTAAGAATTTAACGTAGCTAAATATGACAGTATGTTTGTAAAAAGAGAATGCCAGGTAGATTTTAACCTACAGCACAAAAAGAAAAAATTACACAGAGATAAGGAAGAATATAGGAAGGGAATAGCCTACCCCCTCTCCAAAGTTTACACACATGCAGAACTTAAACCTAATGGACATGTGAACCAAGACACTCATTTTAGGGTAAATTCCAATGGGTGTAATGAACAAATGGTAAAAGCATGTGATGAGGAAAACTACCCCACCCTTAGAAGGTCTGAAAGGATAGGTAACAGAAACAAACAAAATAATGTTAACAGTAATAATTTTTTTCAACATACCCCAGCACTCGAGGGCACCAGGAACAACCTGAGGGGATGACAATAGGGGAGGAACAACAACTAGAACAAGCCATTGTATCTTTATTTAACAATGAAGATAGTTCAGAAAATAGTGAAATATTAAGAGTTATTGGAGGGAACTTATTGTGTTCACAAGGATTTAACATCTTTAACTACACTGAAACATTAATAAGACACATTTTCCCTTTTAAAGAAAGTGGCAAGTTTGTTCCTTGTTTTAAATTTGCTTTACCAGACATTTTGACTGAAACTAAACTTATACTATAGAAAATTTAATTTTCAGTTTATGTTTCAAGAACAGAGACACTTGAGGTTTATAAATGGGGGTGGGAGCAACTTGTTTAAATGGAAGAGCACTTTTAACCCCCCCCCCCCGATCCACCCCACTATTACAGCATATGAACAAATTTGTTCCAAAGAAATTTATGCTTTAACTAAAAGAAAAAGGAAATTATACAACCTATCAAAACAAGAAACTGATATTTTAAGAGAGTTAAGAACTTGATAAATACATTCAGAATTATGAAACCAGACAAAGTGTGTGGGGTAGTTGTAGTTGATAACATAGAATGTTAAGTTGTCATTCTCGCCTTCATTCTTGCTGGATGGGTTCGGAGCCGATCCTCGGCTCTGACTCGGCCTATACTATAGCTAGAGAGCTATTTTTACCGGCTTGAGGCAGCCCTATAACCCACAATACCATGCGCTAACTCCCCAGATCTCGTTTGCCGCTTCGCTGTGAGGTTGTCTTTTTTTACCGGCTCAGATCAGTAAGAGATTTATTCTACTTAACTAAATTTTCAGGTAGTTTCTCCAGTTAGTTACCCTAGTTTAGGTCCCTACTAACTGTACAAATTTTTTTTGTAGCCCTTTTTCCCTTCTCTTGTTAATTTTTATCTTTGGGCCTACGGGCTTTACCTCAGTTTCCCCACCCCTTATAGTGTCTGTGTGTGTGGGTTTTTAGTCAGTTCCCTTAACTTTCCTAATTTTAAGTTGAGTGTGTGTGTGTGGACTGACTGTGTTTACTGTGGTTAGGACGATGTCCAAAGACACTAAGGTCTCGGGATTCAAGAAGTGTGACTTGTGCTGTCAGAAAATGTCTCTAACAGACGGTCACACTTCTTGTGTCTATTGCTTGGGGCCTTTACACCTGCAGGACTCTTGTTCCGTCTGTCACAGGTTTAGTTTGAGTCCTGCAGGAGAGGCGTAATAAGCTCATCCTAAGGGGCTTGTTAAAGCCTGATGACTCCCCGTCCAAGTCTGGCTCGGCGAAGTCTTTACAAACCGCCAAACCCTCGGCTCCAGCTTCTGAGTCGAGGGCTGGTGTTATCGAGATGGTTCCAACATCGGTTCCATCCAGATCCGAGGTGGGTAAAGTGGTATCCGCTCCGAAACCAGCATCGGAGCCGACCCCAGCATGCAAGCGCTCTAGATCCCCCTCGATAGACTCCGTCCGATCGGCTCCAAGATCCCCTCTCCTGTTGGAGCGGAGTCATAGGACTCACTCACCAAGTCATCCAGGCTCTCCGATCACGACATCGAGAGGGTGGTCAGTAGGCTCATAAAATCTCAGGCACTAGCCCAAATGCTCCAGAGCCCATCTCACCAGACTGTGGCTCCTTCGGTACCGCCATCGATTCCTCCTCAGACTCACCTCTCGGGTTCAGAGCCGGAGTTTGTCGGAACCGTAACGTTACCCACGTCGGAGCCGATACTCCCACCTTCGGCTCCGGTGTCGTTGGCTCCGACCTCTTCATTGGTTCCGTCCGTGGAGAGGTCCGGGCGCTGGGACTCCATTGTCGGCTCCGAGGGGGCGAGTGGCATCGGACCCTTGTCCGACCCCGCTCTCCCTCTTGGAGCTTCGGCTCTGGTTAGTTTGGCCCCGACATCATTCTCGGAGCCTTCTCTGTCGGTGCCGGGGGCGGTTCCGGTCTCTTCGGAGCCGGGACTACCTTTGGTATCTGATGGGGGAGCCTTCAAGGTGATGAGGAGCGTGCTGGACCCAGTGTCCACTCCAAGGTTAAGTTCTGCAGCTCCTCCCTCTACAGTGCCTGTTACGGTCTCTGGCCACCCTCCTATATCTGACAGCAGAGATCTGAAGCATAGGGTACCCACCTTGGGTGTCTCCTCCTCTTCCGAGGGCTCCCCTGAAGTTTCAGGGGAACCCCCTAGGAAAAGAAAGTGCAAGAGGAAGCACATAGACTCCCCCGAGTCTGTCACATCAGACACTGACTTGGATGAGTCGGAGGGTTCCCCCAGATCCCCCTCTGAGGATGTCTCTTTTTCAGACATCCTAGAGATCCTAAAAACAGAGGGGAAATTGGTCCACTCTCAAACCTTCCGAGGACGAGTCGGTTTACCTGGACGCTTTTGGATCTCGCCCTTCCACCTCCTGGTTGTCTCCCCCTTTTGACCCACTAATGGAGGTAGTGGCTAGAAAGGCGTGGGCAGCTCCTGATTCAATGGAACCTACCCCTAGGAGGCCTTCTAAATTTATTTCTGCACCAGAGGACAAGTCCTTTCTCACTAAAGGCATTTCAGTTGATGCTATGGTGGTAGCAGCAGCCACTAAGAAGGAATTGGCTGATCCTTCTGTACCCGTTCATCCTCCTAACAACGAGTCCAGGACCATGGATAGGTACGGCAAGCAGACATTTGCTTCAGTGACCTTTACTATGTGATCGCTGAACTATTTATGTCATTTCACCCGCCTTCAGAGAGACCTGCTCAAAGAGCTGGGTGAAATGGTACAGGATCCTTCTGCTGCGGGGTATCAGAACAAGATAAACTCCCAGCTGGCCACCCTGAACTCCATTGTTAACTCCTCCATGCGGCTTATCTCTTACGCAGCCGATGGAGCGAGTAGGGCCGCTGGCACAGGTGTTGCGTTGAGACGTCACGCTTGGATGCGACTCTGTAACTTTGCCGATCCCATCAAGGCATCCTTCACCAACACCCCCTTTGATGGTTCAGAATTGTTTGGACCTCAGGTGAAGAATACCCTCACCAGATGCGAGCAAGATGGTAAAACTCTCTCTGCCAATGGAGTCCATTTTTCCACACCTTCTAGACCTTATCCTAAGGGACAGAGAGGTGGAAAGATGTGGTTCCGCAAACCACACGGAGTCGCGCCTGCCGCACATGGTGAATTTCCCCCTAGAGGCAGAGGGGGTCCACAGAACCAGGGTTCCAGGGAATCTTTCCCTGACCCAGCCCTTTCAGCATCCCTGAGAAGCTGCCCGACTGTCCGCCTTCGGAGGCAGTCGGGGGAAGATTATCTCTGTACCCGGAAGCCTGGCAATCCCTCTCCCAAGGCACATGGGTACAGAAGATCATATCCGAGGGTTACAAAATTCCCTTCACTTCCCCTTCGGTACAACTGCCAAGACCCCTACCAGACGTACCCCCCAAACAAGGGGGTCAGGCTCAGCTAGAAATAAAAAAGCTGTTAACAAAGAGTCATCCAGGCAGTCCCAGAAGATCAGCTAGGATCCGGAATCTACTCCAGATTCTTTTTGGTACCAAAAAAGACTGGAGACCAATTTTGGACCTCAGCAGATTGAACAACTCTGTACAAAAGACAAAATTTCGGATGGTAACACTGCAGTCCATTCTACCCTTTTTGGGCAGAGACAACTGGATGTGCTCCTTAGACCTCCAGGATGCGCACTATCATATAAAGATACACAGGCGCTCCAGGAGGTTTCTCCGCTTCCGGCTGGGAGACAGTCATTATCAATTCAGAACCCTCCCCTTTGGTCTCACTACAGCCCCCCGGGTGTTCACCAAATGCTTGGCAGTGGTCATGGCTCACCTGAGACAAAAAGGATTCCAGGTGTTTCCATATCTAGACGACTGGCTCATTTCCACTACCACCAAGCAGCATCTTATAATGGCCAGGGATTACACTATTCAACTTTGCAACAGTCTAGGTATTTCTATAAATTTTGCAAAGTTCTCCTTGTCGCCTTGTCAATGTATAAACTTTATAGGCACCGTATTAAACACCACAGAAATGTCTGCAACATTACCACCTCAGAGAGTGACAGACATAAGGCGGAATGTTCAGTCCCTGTTTCAGCCCAACAGAGTTCAAGTCAAGCTAGTATTGAAAGCGCTAGGCCTCATGGCAGCAGCGATTCTTCTTCTCCCATTAGCCCGCTTCCACTTGAGGCTCCTTCAGTGGATGCTGTTTTCTCAGTGGTCCTTTCAACAGCTACCAATGACTCTCAATATTTTGATAACCCCTTCTTGCAAGAATCATCTCTCCTGGTGGATGGTTTCCCCTCAGCTCTTTCAGGGCAGACCCTTTGTCCCCGTCCCCCCCAGTTTCCACGGTGACAACGGATGCCTCCCTGATCGGGTGGGGGGGCATTATCAGGGCAGGACGGTCCAGGGCACATGACAACAATCAGAGCGCCACTTGCACATAAATGCCCTGGAGATGAGGGCGGTGCTTTTGACGTTGCAAGCCCTTCATAGCTCTCTTCCCACAGGGACTATAGCAATTCAAATGGACAATACATCTGTAGTGTGGTACATAAACAAGCAGGGTGGAACAAAGTCCTACCCCGTATGTCGAGAAGCACTCAGACTTTGGCAATGGGTGATTTCCTCTCAACGGTTTCTGATAGCAACGCACATCCCCAGGAAGTCCAACGTCATAGCGGACAGATTGAGCAGAACTATCTTCATGCCTCACGAGTGGTCTCTAAATCAAGCGGTAGCAGAGAGAATATTTCAGAAGTGGGGCCAGCCTTGCTGCGATCTTTTCGCAACTCTTCAAAACAGCAAGTGCCTTGACTTCTTCACACTCTTTCCTCTACCAGGCCATCCCCCCAGAGACGCTCTTGTTCACGATTGGCCCCGGGGTCTTCTGTTTGCCTTTCCTCCCTTACCATTGATCCCGCAATTAATTCAGAAAGCAACCGCATTGAGATACAAAATGATCCTCATTGCCCCGTTTTGGCCTCGACAAGTATGGTTTCTGTTTCTGCACAGTTACCTACTGGAACAGCCTTGGCATCTGGAACCTCTTCCGGATCTGTTGACCCATCTCACGGGCAAGCTGCATCAGTCTCTTCATTCCCTCAACCTCACAGCTTGGTTGCTCCCCTTCCAGCCTTAGCCAGACTTCCCCTTATTTCTCCTCCTGTTCGTGGTGTCATTCTAGCTTCCCATAAGTCCAATACTAGGAAGACGTATGCGAGTAAATGGAAGCGTTTTTCGCATTGGGCACAAACTAAGTCCCTAGATCCTTTCCATGCACCCATTCATAAGGTTCTAGATTTTCTGGCGGAGCTTTTTCATTCAGGGTCATCGTCGGCCACTATCTAGGTACAATTAGCGGCCATTGCTAATTTTCATGTTGGGCTCTCAGAAGCAAATATTATGTCCCACAAACTTTGTAAAGCCTTCCTCAAGGGCATCTTTTTGCTTAGACCTCCAGTTAAAGATCCACCTCCACAATGGGATTTGAATGTAGTTCTAACCTCATTGATTCTGCCTCCCTTTGAACCTGCAGCTTCTTGCTCCCTCAAGCTTCTTTCTTGGAAAACTCTGTTTTTAGTAGCCATAACATCTGCCAGAAGGGTATCGGAACTTCAAGCTTTGTTGGTCCGTCCCCCTTATTTGGTCTTTCACAAAGACAGGGTAACTCTCAGAACAATCCCTTCCTTCCTACCGAAAGTGTCCTCGGAAACAAATCTAAACCACTCCATTGACTTGCCTGTCTTCTTCCCAGACTATGCCAACAGGGCTGAACAGAAATTACATTCTTTAGATGTTCATCGCCAATTACGGTATTATCTAGACAGGACAAAACAACTCAGAAAGTCAGACCAGCTCTTTCTATATTATGCTGCAGGAAAGAAAGGGCTTCCGGTATCAAAGGTTATTCTTTCCAGATGGCTGACATCTATTATTACCTTTGTCTATGAGTTGAGACACAGGCAACTTCCATCTAGGCCTAAAGCTTATTCAACCCAGGGCACTATCAACATCAATGGCATTTCAAGCAAGGTTACCACTAGATGCCATATGTGCAGCAGCTACATGGGCTTCCAAACATACCTTTATTGCCCATTACAAACTTGATATAGCCTCCAGAAATAGAGCTGACTTTGGTTCCACCGTACTCAGGAGTCTGTTCCATTGAGCCACCCAGGACTAAGATGCTAGGGACGCTGTCCCATCCAGCAAGAATGAAGGCGAGAATGACAGCTTAACATTACGAAGTTATGTTCTTACCATAACGTTCCATGTTAGTTGTCTTCTTCTCGCCTTCTTTCTTGCATCCCTCCCTCCTGCCCCCTAGCCTGGATAGACTTCAGGTCTCTGAGTCCTTCCATTTCTGGAGATATAACATGTTACGGTTTCCCAGTATCCTTAATGTTACTAGCAGGGAGCCCGTACTTGCAAATGAGGATTATGATATTATATTTATAGTATGTCTTAGCTTCCAAACGAGATCTGGGGAGTTAGCGCATGGTATTGTGGGTTATAGGGCTGCCTCGAGCCGGAAAAATAGCTCTCGAGCTATAGTATAGGCAGAGTCGGTGCCGAGGATCGGCTCCGAACCTATCCAGCAAGAAAGAAGGTGAGAAGAAGACAACTAACATGCAACATTATGGTAAGAACATAACTTCTTCTTATAGCACACACATGCTGGAAATACTCTATGATAGAAACAAATGCATAGAGGCGCCCTACAATGAAGTTATGATAGCTCATATAAAAATACAGTTTCTGGAAGATGCATTGTTTCAAGGAGTGATTTCGGAACAGCTATTTGATTTTCTTGGGAATAAACCTCTCAAAATTCCACAAGCTTTTGGAATTCCAAAAGGTCATAAAGATGTTTTGAATCCCCCCTTACAGGGTGATTATTGCAGCTCAAGGGAGTACTGCTTTTACCCCCTTAGTGTATTTATAGACAGATTATTTAAAAGCACATTTTTTCTATTGAATTTATTTTGAAAGATTCATAGAATTTCCTATCCAGAATAAAACAAGAAATGTTCAGTGATGCATGTTTTTCTCAACTTTTGATGTGGTGGACCTTTTTGAATCTATTCCCCACACTGAGGGGCTTGAACTTTTTAAGGACGCCATAACAGAGCTTACTAGTTTAAGCAACAATATGGTAAACTTTGCAGTCGAAATTATGGAATTAATACTGGATAATAACTGTTTTATTTTTGAAGTACCTTCTTTAAACAGGTAAAGGGTATGGCTATGGGGGCCAGTAATGCCCCCATTTATGCCAACCTGGTAATGTACAGTTGGGAACGTAAAAACATTTTTATTCCTAGATTTCAAAATAAGTGGGTTATATACCTGTGTTTTTGGATAACATTTTTATTCTGTGGAAGGAAAATGTGACTGACATGAATGAATTTGGGGATTATTTGGAAAATATTTCCAGCTTCCTTAAATTCACAAATTCCTTCTTGGATTCTATTATTAACTTCCTGGATATCACTTTAGTTAAGGATCTTGTAAGTCATTCTTTTGTTTCCAAAATATTTAGGAAGGAAACCTTTTCAAATACCAGAGCCACCACCCCAAACACATAAAAAATAATATTTTTAAGGGTCAGTTAGGAAGAACAGCCCATATGAGTTCTAGTTGGGAGATTTTCAAGAACAAAATGTTTAACATTATTTTATTTATTTATTTATTTATTTATTTATTTTGGAAAGAGGTAAAACAGAAAGATCATTGAGAAAACACATCTATGAACATACTTATGCTATTAGGAGTCATAACGAAAATAATGCATTATATAAACATTCAGTTAAATGCAGGCAGTTTAAGTTTGTTTGGAATTTTGGAAGTTATCCAGAAGACCACTAGAGGGGGATGGTTGGAACTTCAAATAGAATGTAGTGAACTAAAATGGCAACTTGAATTAAATGTGACTGTAGAACCTGGCATTAATGAAAACTTTTCAATTTTACCAATATTAAAAACAAAGGCTTCGGTTAGGTAGATATGGTTCTTCCTTTTGAAAATATTTTTTATGGAACTGTATGTTTTTCTTCAAAGTTTTTTCTTCAAGTTTTTAAAAAAAAGTATTATTTCTTTAAATGTGTTTAATTGTTTAATAGTATTCTATAACCATAGGCATATGGTTATGGTTTATTCTGACGAAGTCTCAGAACTTTCAGAGACAAAAACGCTAAATAAACTGGGAGCCGTTTTGTATCCTGTTGGAGGTTTGGTGTTCCTTTTTGCTATACTACACAATTGGACTGGCTTAAAATTCTGGTGCAGCCACAGGTAGCTCAGTATTTATTCATTTGTTTTCGACGTCTGAGTGCCTTTTTTCGCATTTTGCTGCATTTGTTTAGAGGTGAACAAAATCACTTTTGCAAGAGGAGACTGCAGCACAAGTGGTGTGATGTACTTAGCCCTCTGTGACCCTTGTTGTTCATTTTATGTGGGGAAAATGGAGAGGAAATTTTCTAAAAGAATTTATGAACACCTATACAACATAAGGAAATGCAACAGGAGCAATGTGTTGTACTAACACAGCTGTATATGTGAGGGCCACAGGAAGTTTGTTTCTGGAATTTTGGAAGTAGTTCCACTAGAAGATAGAGGGGGAGCTTGGGAAATGAAAATAGAATATAAGGAACTTCTAGAGAGTTTATTAAGATCAATTTTGTTTAAGTTGGTGAGTATAGGGGAGAATAGAAATGGATAGAGAGTAAGTGAGAGCGGGCTATGGCAATTCTAGCAGGTGGAGTAATAAATGGTTTAATTTTATATAATGTTCCAAGTTTTTTGTTAATGGTTTTGATAGTTTGGTTGACATGCTTATCAAATTTAAGATTGTTGTCAACCAAAACACCTAGAAGTTTTGTGCAATCGTCGGGGGAGATTGTGGTACCGTTATTAGATTTAATGGAGAAGAGTAGTACAGAGGACCTTTGAGTGGGAGAGAAGAGTAGAAGCTTTGTTTTGTTTGGGTTTAAAATTAGACAATGCTCAGAAATCCAGTTTTCGACTATGTTAAATGTATCTTGGGTTAGTGTCTGAAGTACTTGTTGCGAGGTGGCAGAGCATATCAGAGTAGAGTAATCTGCGTATTGAATACAATTAGCTTTTGGGATGGCTGTATGGAGGTCATTTATGAAAATGGAGAACAAAAGAGGACCTAGAGTGAATCCCTGGGGAACTCCAAGGGTGTTGGGAAGGAGGTTGGATAGTTTGTTCTGCCATAGGATGGCTTGTTGTCTATCACAGAGATATGATTGGAACAATTGGCAAGAATGATTGTTTAAGGAAATTGCTTTCAAAGTAGAAATAAGTAGTTGGTGGTTAACCATATCAAAAGCCTTTGATACAGCCAAAAAAGGGCAGAGGATAGTTTAATATTTCTGTTATAGTTAATGGAGAGAAGGTAAGAAGGGTTGAGGTGGTACTATGGTGTGGTCTAAAGCTATGCTGAGATTTAGCCAGTAGGTGGGTCTGAATTAGTGCAGAAGCTGCTTATGGATGTACTTTTCCATAATTTTAGCCGGTAATAGGATAGCTATAGGTTTATAATTGGAGAGTTCGGTGGAGCTACCGCCTTTATGGAGTGGTATGACATGAGAAGTTTTCCAGATGGAGGGGACTGTAGCTTCTGATATGCTACGATTGATTAGTAGGATGGCCTTATGGTTAAGGTGTTTGCCTTACAAACACAAGGTACAGGGTTTGAGTCTCACAAGGGATAATTGGCTAGGCTTAAAATGGCTCTCAAGGGCAGTTAGCCTAGTACTAATCTATGAACCTATGAACCTAAGTATATAAATGGGATATGCTATGATATTTGCTTCCTTTTGCAGATATTCAGCAGGGAGAAGATCAGCAGATGGGGTTGTGGGTTTTAGTTTTTTGATTAGGGAACAGATAGTAGATGTGGAGAATGGAAGGAGGCTGAAGGGGTACTGGGAATGGGAAGCTGTAAATTAGAGGAACCAATAGGCAGTTTACTCACTAGGACCTGGATAGTCTCAGTAAAGAAACTATTAAAGTCATTAGCAACATCCTCTGATGGTTTATCTGGGGAGGCTGAAGGCGTAGGTATGGTGGTGTGTCCTGGGTGCAGTAGTTTATTTATACCTGCCCAAAACTTTTGAGGGTTTTTTCGTTACTATTCTGAAGATGGAAGTAGTAGTTTTGTTTATTTAGTAAAATGGCTCATCCCACAGTGAAGAAGAGGGGTAGTGACATTTCTTGTTGTCTTATTTTTGTTAATTTGTGTAACAAAAATTGTGGTACCCAAGAAATGGAGTAAGGATGAACTGATGAACCTTCCCAAAAGACATAGCAAGACGGGCAAAAAATATAGACCTATTACTTCAGCCTTTGTAGGAGGAAAGCTGTTTAAATACTTCTGAAAAAAAATCAGCTAAGTACCTAGAAGCAGCAGGAACTTGGATCCTTCTGCAAGTTGTATTTACTCTGAAACTGTCTTGCTCAAATAGTTCATGAATAGATCTTTTTTGTTTTTTTAAGTTAAGTTTTGTTTGGGGTGTCTGAGTTAATAAACCAGGAGACTCTGTAGGTATAATTTAATATGTAGTAGTTTGGGTTCTTTGTAGTGCCTTGCAGAAAATTAGATGGCTAATGAGTGGTTCAGTGATGATAGTCACTTTCTTGATTGAGAACAAGGAATCAGTTATATTAAAAAGAGCACCTTCTAAGAAAAGGTAGTTCCACAGGAAGCTGAATTTAGGCATGTGTTAAATTATGGTGGAATGCAGCTATCACTGGATATGCGACTTCCAGGCTGATGTAGTCTACAGAGTACTAGGAAATATATTCTCAAGCCATGGATATTTCTGGAAGCCTGGCTACAAATTAATCTGATTTGTACTTTAAAATATTTTTTTCCTTGTGTATAGTCATTAGTTACTTCACCTTGCTTCAGTAGTTGGCAGTTATTATTTGACTTCTAGATATTAACATTGAGAAGTGCAAAATATTTTATTAGTGCCTTTGAGTCTTCAATTATAATTTATTCATTTTAGAATGAATTATGACTTTTAGGTTTACTATGGTGCTTTTTGGAATAACAAGCATACTACATTTACCAACAATAATTTAAGTACTGAATATTGTAAAGGGAATAAAGAAGCAGAAGTGGGCTCTTTAGAAAAGGGAAGGAGCAAATTACATAGAAATAAATGGACTTTGTAGGAATAACACATTCAGAATAATGTTCGGAAGGAGGAAGAATGAGGTTTAATGAGTAATAGTTTAAAAAAAAGAGAA
The DNA here is from genome assembly GCF_019279795.1 of Protopterus annectens. Taxonomy (NCBI): domain Eukaryota; kingdom Metazoa; phylum Chordata; order Ceratodontiformes; family Protopteridae; genus Protopterus; species Protopterus annectens. Next base: position 449,740,146 of record NC_056746.1, on the reverse strand, counting down.
AACCTTTATGTAATGCATAATGTATGAATATGACAAATTTTGATATGGTTTGTTCTCTTAAATGAAACATCCAAAATGGTAAGAATATGAAACTTTATCTTGCCTCCATAGTACGGGTATTATGCTGGATGCCTACCTACACTTTTATATTTACAAAGAGTGAGGAAATACTTGGGTTTTAAAGTTGTTTTGGGGAGGGATTTCCACATTAGGTTATCTTCCTAGCCATTTGGCCTTTATATTGCTTCCAGAGTATTTACCAAATGCTTAGCTCTAGTGACAACTTTGTTCAGATTGCAGGGAGTATGTTTTTACTTTTGTACAGTTTCCTGATTCAAGTGTGGTGTGAAGACCTGTCTGTGCAGAAGATTAATCAGTGCTTTGCCTGTCTGCCAACAACTTTTTGAGAACATTGCTTGCAATAATTTCTCTTTATCCAGATGGGATGTTACTGATAGTGGACTTTTGTACGTTTTTCTGGAGCAAATTTGTTAGCAGCATTGACATCACTGAATGGTTTGAGGTATGTCTTCCTCAGCCCTAATAGTTTCCACTGCAAGACCAGACATGAAAAAAAAAATTCTGTGATATCTTAGAAATATTTGCGATCAGAGTTCTCCACTCCTAGAATTTACTAAGGATCATTGTTGACAAAGTCATGTATATTTTTAGTTAAGCCAATGGCAATCTTTCACTTCTTGTTTCTTTTTTGCCTTTCATACTGAGCTGTCAGTCTTCATTGTGCCACTTCATCAGTGGCTTTCAGCCAACAGTTTTAGCAATAAAGGTTATTTTTTCACTTTTGACTTTTCTTTTAAAAATAAGTAATGACTTTATTAATTTCTGTTGGACCTGATGAATGAATGACTTTGAGAAAGTCACCACCAAGTGCTGTTATAACTAGTAAATTCCAACCCCCCCAGGATACTCCCTGCAGTTGTTTTGGGGAAAGACATGACATACAAAATTGTACCTCCTGGGGATTGAAGAACTCAGATTAACAACAGAATTTCTTTTTTCCAGATAGTTGAAGACACTTAAATGGGCCTGCCCAGAGGGAGGGAGTGGACTTTGTTCCTTCATGAAATTGCTCTGAAGAGCTTGATTCTTAGGGAAGGGACCATTGTTCAGTATGCTCTTTTTTGTGGTGGGGTCCCTAAGAGAAGGAAACAAAAAGTTAGGCATTTTTCTTCCTGCCTCCCTGACAGTTGTGGCAAACATTGGAAGACTGTCTGAGTTTTGATTATTTAAAGCCTTTCACTCTTTACATCCTGAGTTTTGCCTTCACTTAAAAGGAAACGATTTTTGTCCCTTTCAGATTCTGATTCTCAGTCATGTGAACAGGAATGAAATTTAGACTATTTCTCAAGTCCCCTATTCCACATAATGGGGAGTCTGATTTTGAGGGAAGTGTTTCTTCAGATTCCCTACCTAAAGAGTTGTCTCTTTCTTAAACTGTTACCAGAATGAAGGAGTTATTTCAGTGGGAGAAAAAAGAAATACCGGACTCCCAGGAAAGATAATACGATTTTCTATAGTTGGTTATTCCTCAACTCGCAGGTGATTCTACAGTTTTGCCAACCTTAGAAGATGTTTTCCTTGCAGGCAGCAATTTGTCTGACAATCGGCTACCTGCCCCCAGAAAGTCTGATATATTCTATAAGGCTCCACAGAGCCATATTTTTTTCAAACCCCATGTCAGACACTGCAGTAATTTCTCTGATAAAACCATCTTCTATCATGCATCTTATGGAAGCTAACCCCTTTCCTTCTGACAAAGATGGGAGGCATGTTATAGGTTGTGGAAGAAAGTTTATACTTCTTCCTCAGCCTTCAAAACAGGGAATTATCAGGCTCACAGGTGTAAGTTTCTGCTTTCTTCCTTTGACAGTATGATAAAGTTAATTGCTGACCTCCCTTTAGACATCTTCTGACATATTTGATATCTTCTGTGTGCCAGGTAAAGAAACGCTTTCGAAAATGTTCTTATGACACTGCTGATGTTTCTGGAGCAGCTGCCACTGGGTCAGTGATGTGAATAGGATGTCAAAACTGAGCACCTGAATGCTCCCCTAGATAGTTATTACTTGGCCTTTCCACTACCGAGGTCCTTAAGTATTTGATGAAAGGGAGGAGTTAATTCAGGGGATTACCCAGATTTTTCAACCCTCCATGCCAGAATGAAACTTTCCTTCCAGTTCACGTTCCTTTTATAGGAACTGGAATAAACAATCCCAGCAAGGCACAGGCAAACAAAATTTCAGAAAGCAATAGCAGGGAGGTTCAAAAAGTGAGGGTCCTTCCAAAACCAAGAATAATCTAAGATGACTGCTGATATGCACCATCAAATTTCCCCCTTCCCCACTCTGGCAGTGCAGCTAAGCTGTCCCAAAGTCTGTGCTTTTACTTCTCTGTGGCAGCAGATAACTTCAAGTGCTTGGGTTCTGTGAATTACTGAAAAAGGCTGCAACTGACAGTAAGATTCTTTTTCTCATTTTCAAGGGATTCATCTGCATTCATCCAGTCAAACCACCCTGTTTCCTCCTACCCTATATCATATGTTATCTCAGGGGTTCTAGAACCTGCTTTCCACAGATAAAATAGGGAAAGGATTTTATTCAAGAATGTTTCTGGTGCCACAGAAAGAAGAGACATTGAGACCTGCCCTAGACCTTTCTTTTCTAAACCTTCACATCAAAATGCCAAAATTCCCATTCCACCTTTCAATTTTTTAGTAACTCTGAATTTAAAAGATGCTTATCATAATGTTCAATTTTTCAAATATTTCAGAAGCTTTTTGCAGTTTTCTGTGTCTGGTTGACATTTTACACTCTGTTTTATCTTTTGGGTGGTCAACCGCTCCAAAAGTGTTGACAGAGTGCCTTGTTCCCGTAATAGCCCGTTGCAGGTTATAGGGCATTCGCATTTCCAATATTTAGACAACTTGCGTTATTTTCTGCAGATTTTTTTACAGGTTGTCAAGAATCTGTGGCTTGTGAAAAAAGAAAACAAAAAAAAACTTCAATCTGGTATTTTAGATGAACATGGAGGAATCTTCTCTCATTCTGTCTCATAGGATAGTATTTCAGAGATGTCTCCTAGATGCATCCCTCATGATGGCTTTTCTTCCTCATGACAAACTGGAATATTACAAGAAACACTTTTTGGTGTGGCTTCTTCCTGGGAATATCTCAGTATTATAGGTGTCATGGCCTCAACAATTCCTAAAATTCCTCTGGGTAGAATTCACATGAGGAGAATTCAGTGGGTCATCAAATCAGTTTGGACCCAACACCAGCACTCCCTATCATTTCAAATCCCACTGCTGGGCTTTGCAAAAAGGAGATACTCTGTTGGATGAATCAGTTGTCAGCCCAGGTCTCCCTTTGTCCCTCACAGCCCCTACTCAGTCTGTAACTGCTGATGCCTCAGACATTGCTTGAGCTCTATCCAAGAGGGAGAAAGTCCAGGGTATAGGTAATAAACAGGAGAAATTAAAGCACATAAATGTCACAGCAATAATGGTATTAATAAATGCAGTTTACTGGTTTTATCATATTAGGACTTCTGGGTTAAACGCTTCTTCAGCAGATTGTTTTTCACTGATCTGCTGTTCTTGACACATGGAACCAACAATTGACTACGGATTGGTAATGTAGTTCTGGTTCGTCTCAACAGACGTTTCTGAGCAGGTGAACCAAGATATTTATCACGGGGAACATTTTTGAGATTCAAGACATCACTGTTGTCTCATTCTGACTTCTCTAGTAACTGCTTTACACTTTGAACTGCATGTTTTGGCAAACCATTTGACTGCGGGTACTCAGGGCTACTTGTGACATCCATAAAGTCCCATTCTTCAGCAAATCTTTTAAACTGTTGGCTTGTAAACTGCATGCCATTGTCAGAAATAACTTTGTGTTGACTACCATATACTGCAAAATGATGCTTCATCTTAGTAGTGACAATACCGGATGCTAGGTTAGGAAGCAGGTCAATCTCGAACTAATTGGTGTAAGAGTCTACTAACACCAAATAATGTTGACCATTCCACTCGAAGATGTCTGTGACTACTGTTGACCAAGATAGTTCAGGAATCTGGTTTAGCTGAAGTGGTTCCTTCTGTTGATGTGGCTTAGTACTATTACATACAGAACAAGATAAAAGTGCTCCCTCTCAATGTCTTGTGTGACATAGAAGGCCAAAATACTAGTCCTTTCGCTCTTCTTATGGTAGATTCAGTTCCTGGGTGACCATGATGCAAGATAATATACTCAGGTTGCAAGGATTTTGGAACAATTACTTTAGGACATTTCATACTGATACCATTGTCGGACAAAATCTCATCTTTGTATGGAAAATAAGGTTGCACTTCTTGAGGTAAACTAGATTACTTTGATGGCCATCCTTGATTGATAAAGTTGTTAAGCCTTTGTAAAACTGGATCTGTGGCTGTGTGAACTCTCAGCTCATCAAGACATGTGGAAGAAAGAAACTCTCACTTCCATGACTTCAAAATCAAGGTTCTCATTCTCGTGCTGTTCTGTGTGGTGTTTCTGGGCAATCTGGATAATGTATCAGCAAGAGAAAGAAGTTTACCTTTCTTGTAGACAAGATTGAAATGATACTTTTGCAATCTCAGCATCATACATTTTAATCTGGCTGGACTGAATGCATAGGCTTTCTCAAGGTAATGACTAGAGGTTGGTGATCTGTTTCGATCTGAATAAGTCTACCATAAATGTAATCATGGAACTTCGAACATAAAAACACAATTGCCAAAAGCTCTTTCTCAGTCTGGGCATATTTCATTCAATTTGGATAAGAGTTCTTTATGCATAGGCAACAGGTTGATCCTCTTGTAGAATGACTGCACCAAGACTAAATTTTGAGGCATCACAGGAAAGTGCAACTGGTTTGTGAACATCATAGTATCTGAGAGCTGGTGGACTAGCAAATTCTCTGTTTTAGGACATCAAATGCTCTTTGGTGTTGCTCTAACTAAGTACCAGGTTACATCTTTATGTGTTGGCTCTCTAAGAGGTGCTGAAAGTTGGCTCAAGGCTGGAATGAACTTGTCTAGGTAGTTAATCATGCCAGGAAAACGTTGCAGGGCTTGAACATTGCCTGGAGCTGGCATGTCGAGAATGGCTGTTTGCTTTGAAGGGTCTAGTTGTAGGCCTGTACTAGTAAATAAATGACCAACATAAGTAATTTCTTGTAGCCTGAATTTGCATTTCTGTGGGTTGAGCTTGAGATTCACTTGACATGCCCTTTTCATAACAATTTTGAGGTTTTCTGGCATGTTCTGCTTCACCCTGCCTTCCTACTAATATGTCATCTAATATAATAGCACAAGGATACCCAGAATAAATTTGCCCCATTGCACGTTGCACGACTTCACTTGCAGAATTTATCCCAAATGGCATTCTCAATAATCTGTACCTTTCAAATGGAATACTGAAAGTTCATATGTTCATAGGTTAGTACTAAGCTAACTGCCCTTGCGAGCCATTTTAAGCCTAGCCAATTATCCCTTGTGAGACTCAAACCCCACACCTTGTGTTTGTAAGGCAAACCGCTTAACCATTAGGCCACCCTCACAGTAGTGAGCGTTGATGATTTTTTGTCAAGCAGAATTTGCCAAAATGAACTTTCTGCATCTAAGACAGAAAAACAGTGGCATTTGGCATCAATGTTGTGACAACTTTGACTGTCCGTATTGGATGATGAGGTTTTTTTTTTTGTGCTTTGTTCAAATCTTGTGGGTCATTACATATTCTGATGTCACCTGAGCTTTTCTTATGAGCTACCACCGTGGAAGATTCCCATTCAGTTGGAGTTGTAACTGGACATATACCCTGTCGCACCATTTTATATAACTCTGCTTTGACTTTGTCCTGCATGGCTATTGGAAATTTTCATGCTGGCTTGATAACTGGGCTGACCTCTGAGTCTAACTTCCTGGAGTACACAACTGGAAGCTTCTGTTATTCGTCTTCAAAAAGATCAGCATAGGTAGAAAAATGTACTGGACAAAATTAGTGTTTGTGGGTTTGCTGTGGGTTTGCCATTTATCCAAACAGAACAAAATATTTCATTAGAAAATTCTAAACACATGCTTCTGGAGCATTTCTCCCCGGGCCTCCACTGAAAACAGGATCTGTGGAACCTAGTCGGACTTTCCCGGTCAACAAATGTTAAATAAAAATTAAAAATAAAAATAAAAACTGACTTGGCGGGCTTCCTTGTTAAATGAAAGCAGTCCCATTTTCAAACTGTTTCTGAGCCCTAATAATGACTGGATGTGCCTCTTGACCACATAAAATAATCTCCCAGCAGAGTAACATGAAACCACTACTGAGCCTTTGGTTTGAATTTCTTCACCTCCATAAGCAATAAGCTTCACACACCTTGCCAAATCAAGCCTTTCACCATAATACACTCTAGAAATTGTTTCTGCTGACATAACATTGCACTTTGAACCTGTATTAACTGAGTTCTGTGGATTTGCCATTTATCCAAACAGTACAAAATACTTCATTTTTTGCTCTTAAATCTACTGCATTGACTGTCTCATGAAGCACTAACACATTGTCAACATAAAGAGTAGGGTTGTAGCTTTCTAATTGATCAACTTGTTTCTTAAAAAGTTCCCTCTTAATGAAAGAATGTGAGCATTTTGATTTACAAATCTTTTCAAATGATTCCACTTACTGCATTGCTGACCAAAAGCTAAACATTTTTGCATTTTAGATTCATGACTTCCACCACATTTACAACAGTTGGCAATGAAACTAGGTTGGGGCCCATGCTTTGAGTTTGCTGACTCACTTTTATGCTTCATTGAGATTGTGCGAACTCTGGAATGTGCTAGAATGTTCTAGTGTTTACCAGTGAGTGCTGTAGGGACTACCATTGCCGCCATGTACTTGGACCTTTTTCTTTTAACCACGTTACATACTATCCACATGAGCTTTATCACTGTGCCTTCTAGAGCTATTCTCATTTGTAAGCATGTCCGTGTGCTTTTCTGTGAGCTTGTATATCTGACAAATCTCAATGGCCTTATTCAAAGTCAAATCACTGTCACAAAGCAAAATCTTTCTCACAGCAGCATCTTTTATACCACACACAAGTCTGGCCTTTATCAACTCGTCACTTAAATCACCAAATCTGCAAGTTTTAGCCTTATTTCTCAGGCCAGCTATGTATGCTGAAAAAGTTTCACCAGGCTTTTGATCCCTTGTATAAAATAAGTGCCTTTCCATTTTAACATTTGTCTGGCGGTTACACATTTCTCTAAATTTGCATTTTAAGCACTCCGGGTCCTCCCTTGACTCAGCCGGTACAACAATATGACTGTTTTCCCTCTCTCCTCTGTAGATAGCAAGTGTATACACATATGAACATTCCCTTTCTATGGCTTCTGACCCAGATAAATTAAGCAGAATAAATGTCTTTGTACAGTCATCTTTATCAGAAAATGCAGCCTGTTCGAAAGTGTCGTACTCTTGCAAAAACACTCTCCAGTTCTCAGCAATATTACTGTCAAACACAAGTGTACTGGGTTTTCGAAATCCATCTGCCATGCCCACAAAGTATGTATAAACACACTGAAAATATGGTCCTTGTAAATTTGTATGAACAAACTGTTCTGTGAGCTTGTAACTCTTTGAAATACTTTACTTTGTGAAATATGCTCTGAAATGGCTGTATTTTGCAAAATAACTTTTCTGTAACACTGCACAAACATGCAAACACTTTATACACTTCTGATAACTTCGATATCTTTAATCAGTACGAAAAATACTTGCTTTGTGAAAATGCAGTTGTTTCCCTTTATTTTGTTTTATGCAATTCTGACTTTATTTCATACATTTCCTGTAGTAATTTGAATATTTTTATCAGTATCGTACATATCGGTTTATGTAAATATTTAAAATGTTCTGTATGCCTCATTTCATATTTTGTGAATAAGAAATAGTGCTGAGCAAATTTTAATATCTGAAATTTGTTTCTGACCTGTTTTGTGAAGTATGCACATTGTAGGGATAATTCACTCCTGTATATTCCACCAGTTCCAAGCAAGTGCCTTAAGTCGTTTTTGCCATGCCGTGTCTAACGTCATGTCCTTTAGATATGGCACTTCTGACATCATGTCCTTTAGACATCCCACTTCTGACACCATGTTGCTCATGCCTTTCTAGCATAGATGACAAGCAGGCAGGCTATTATGTTTAGATGCTTTAATACATAGAAACACTTCAGGATGGATGGCAGCATTGTAAAATACAAACAAAATGGTTAACAGACAGACCTTGTATATATTCATGCTTGCATCTCAACAGCTAACTACAAAACGGCAGTCAGTCTTGAACGCGCTCAGTATTTAAACACTTTTGCAAACCCTTGGATAGCTTCTTAAAGGTACATGCACACACATTGATCTTCAGCTATTATTGCAAGCTTCCTCAAATGATGGACTTAGTTGCAGAGAATATGGGTTGTTTGACGAACTCCTGTCTCCAGTTTATTCAACTCAATTCCTGAATTATAGAACTTTAATACTTTTTAGGCATGTGTTTTTTGAGTATGGGCAGTAGGTATTAAAGGAGACTAAGAAACTAGTTACTAGAGAATCACATTCGGCTTAGTGGAAAAGATTTTCTAGTTGGTGACAAAGTAAGAGCCAGGATCCTTTTAAGGCCTGTATGCTTCTGGTTCTACAGTATTTGTATGAATTATCATCCCCCTAGCCTTTCTTAATCTTTTGTCACTATTCATCTCTCTGCCATCTCTGATTGTCTTTCCATGGAATCCTCCCTTTCTACCCTGTGGAGTCTAGCAGTTTTTAAAAGAAATTATACTTTTCTGCCCACCTAGAAAACAAGTGGCTCCTCCTTAAAATCTTAAATTTGTAGTGGAGAAACTTAGACTTTTTCTCCTTTTGAACCTACCCATGAGGCTGATTTGAAGTTTAACTTCTGCTAGAAAAGTGTCTGAGTTCCAATTTCTCAAGCTCTTGGTGATTTACCCTATCTACTCTTTCATAAAGCTAAGGTAACTTTGAGAACACATCCTTAATTTATTCATAAAGTGGCTTCAGAGTTTGCCTTGAGCCAGGTTATTTATCTCCTTGTTTTTCTATCCTGGACCAAAAAATAAGAGGGAAATGATTCTGCACACTCTGGGTGCCGTAGGCAACATGCATATTGCATTGATAGGACAAAAACCTTTAGGAATTCTAATCAACTTTATACTTCATATGAAGTTAAGAAAAAAGGACGATCAGTGTCAAAAAAGACCATTTGTAAATGTTTGTCCCATGATATTGCTTTTTCTTGCTTTCACAATAAGACACTTCTTGGCAAGATGAGGGCCCTTTCTAACAGGGCTTTGGTGGCTTTTTGGAAAGAGGTAGACTGTAGAAATATTCCAGAGGCAGTAACTTGATTATCTGTGCACACCTTTACTGACCATTACAAATTAGACTCTCTTTAGACACAGAGTAAGCTTTGCTAAGGCTGTTCTCTGGAGGTTGAAAGACTCTTATCCTCCTCCATCCCTTTATTTCTGAGTTATAGTATCCGTTCCATATTGCTTAGGCTACTGTAGCAGTAATCCAGTGATGACCATACTACAATTGTCTCCATAGCAGCAGATGTTTCAATAGATCAGTATTGTGGTAGCAGCACTCGCACTCTATCCATCTTCTTTGTGCTGTGTTTTATGCCAGGGTGTCGATCTTTTTCTTTTCCCTTTCTCTTCTCACATACTTATCGGCAGGACTCTAGTCTACCCACTCTGAGGCAAGTAAACTCCGAAGGTTTGAAGCCCTAGCTACTGACTCTCTACCACTTTTCTCAAGCTGTACAACATTCAGGGCACATGGAATGTGTTGTAATGCTTTAGCAGCTGGGTGGTTGTTTATTCCTTGCAATATATGTCCCGTATAGCTTAGAATATTGCAAAAGTGGTCTATTGAAAACATGTACTGTTATGGCAAGTTCACTTGCACAAATGTACTTTCTGCAGCCTTTTCTTTAAAACTGTTAGTTGTCAGATGGTCATTATTGCTTTTATATGTGAAAGACATTTTTTACATAATTGATTTAGTTACCGTTTTATAGGTATAACAAATGTATTAAGATATGTTGTGCTTTTAATTTTTTTTTTTTTTTATTTTATGCTTTGTTTAACCCTGTTTTACTAACCTAAATGTGGGACTGCCAGTGAAAACTGAGTCCTTATCCCAGTGAAGATAAATGTGACTTTTTCAGTAGGGTTGTTTCCTCTGACCATAGAGGATAGATTATTTTTAAGGTTGTCCTCTTCTGATTTCCATTAATTTGGTGTTCTTTTCCCCTTTTCATATTTTCATGCGGACCGAAGAGAATGTGCAGTTTAAGGGTAGTAAACTGCTAAAAATGTGTGTGTATAAAGAGATGCACGCATTAGTGTGCACTGATATAAATGTGTGTTATATGTATACATACACATGCACCTCTGAATGGAAAAGCTAAACATAGAACAGTCATTGAGCAACCGTTTCACCCCTCAATACATCATCAGCCTCACTAGACTTGTAATGGTTCTCTAAGCCAGACCAAAGTGTTTGTTTCTGCATTAATTAGGATTATTCTCTGAACTCACTGTTCACATTTGACTTTGTGTGAGCTGTGTTTCAAGTGTACTGTACATGTCTGCTGCAGGTGTTGGAAACCACCCACTTCCTGGAAGACTACTGGAGAAGCCTCTGAAGGATTAGGTTTTATGTCCCTTAATGGCCTGTTGTACTATGTATATTAAAAAAAAAAAAAAATAAGACATCAGTGTCTGTAAAGTCTCTGTTGGACTCACCTAAACTTTCCATGCATCTTGCTTGTCTCAGTACTACTTAAAAATGTATATAGTTCGGTTGAGTATAGGAAACGGTCCACTAGTTATATATGAACAAAATGGCAGTCTAATTCCTTTAACGTACAAAGGGAAACAGGTCTGTAATTTTCTGTAGGTTGTATTTTGTCACCCTCATTGTCCATCTAGAGGAAGACTGACTTGTGCCATCTTTATATATATTCAAGTCTGAGGTGACAGACTCTCAAGTAGTGGACTACATCATCTTCAGAATTGTGTTCCATTGCCTGAATGGCTGCATAGACACTGTCAGTTTATATCTGGGATCACTTAAATAAGTATGGATGACTTTGCAATAAACAACATGATTTCATAAATTCTTTCAGTACCATGACAGTGTTATACACCGCCACTGACACCATTAATAACAATATGAATGACTGAAAACCAACAAGGGGTTTGTTCGTTGATATGAAAAGAGCATTTGAAACAGTAAATCATAACCTGCTCTTTTACTTAACAGAGTCAGTTTTGACCTAAATACAAAAAGATTGTTTTAAAGTTACCTCCAAAAAAGAACATTCCAGTTACAGCTAGAAATCTGTCTTTTGACTGAAGGCACTATTGACATAGAAGTTTCACAAGGATCCAGTCTTAGTCTATTGTTTCTATATTCATTAATGATATAGCCACTAGCCTGTCCCTCGTCAGCTTAGTCCTTTATGCAGACAATATATTTTACTTGAATCGGGTAAAAACTCCTTGACCCTTCAACAGAGGATCTGCTCTTAGTCTGTTGTTATATCTGCATTCATTAATGATATATCCACTGACCTGTCCCACTTCAACTTAGTCCTTTATTCAGATATATTTTTACTTGAATCAGGTAAAAACACATTGACCCTTCAACAGAAACTGCAGTCTAGCTTTACAGGTTTATGCCACTAGATGAATAAAAAAATGTTCCTAATTAGTCTCTTGAAGTCTAACATCATGATGCTTGGCACCCTGCAAAATCTTCCCAAATCTAATTATTACTTGCACAGATGGCTACCCACTACCACTAGTAACAGAACAGAAGTAACTAGGGATCACATCGGACCCTATTCTTTTAATGGCCAAGGAGAATTGACAAGATTAGCAAAACAATCCTCCCAACTAAAACTGTGCTGTAGAGCTTAATCCCTTACAACATGGAATGCCTTAGCTAAAAATGTACTTGTCCCTAAAATCAGATATGGGTTTTATCTTGTAACATTACATTCCAGGTCAAATGAGTGTAAAATCCTCAGATTTTTTTTTTTTTTTTTTTTTTTTTTTGCAGTACCTCAAATTATAGCTACCAACTTCTCCAGCAGTATAACTGGCTACCTGTAAATGACATGGCCACATTTCTTATTAGCTGTCAAACCTGCAAGCTGTTTAAAATGGGAATCCACTTCCCCTTTCCAAAAAAAAAAAAAAAATTATACATGAAGGATCCTAACTTCTCACTGGGAGACAGCCAGGAAGATAACATTACATTCACTTCTGTGGAGCTTTAAAATGAGGTGTAAAGAGCACTCCCTAGGCTAGCACGACTGTTTGGAATCAGTTACTTTCAGAAGTGAGATATCAAAAGTCATTTTAATTATTTCTTAAGAATCTAAAAGAAAAGTTGTTTAAGGACACCAAATGCTCTTGCTTCTGTGACAAAGGCTAGTCCTTGCAGCTTATGCTGTAGTCTTATCATTGTTGTAAAGATATGCTTTTTACAAACGACTACTGGTTGAATGCCTACCTTAGTGGTCTGCTCTATAAATAATATTGTTTGCTTTTATAAATGTAAATAATATTCAAATGTATTGTCTCTATTTTGTTAGTGTATTATGTACAACTGTGTATTCTTTAGTCTAAGTGTAATTTTCTGTTTGTGTCTTGCATCATGGTGCCTGAGTCATGGATGAGAAAGGTCTGTCAACTTACGTAAAATGAAATACAGTGACAAGCTTACCACAGATATGATACTTAAAACATATTGTAGCAGTTTTACAGTTCAACATCCCTACCAGAAACGTCCACCACTAGGTAATCACTTTTTCAGTAAAAATAAAAAAGTTCTCATATACAGTCTAAATTTTGTGCCATCAGCTTGCAAATTATGCTTCTACTCTTTCTTAAGCTGTATTCTTATTCTTGCCCATTTTAACTTATTTTGCTGCCATATCAGGTTGTCTGTATCTCACTTCAGTGTTTTGATTGTAAGCTTTACATACTTGCTTTCTACAAATGTATTTTAACTTGTAATCCTTTTAATGCCCATTAACCTTTCTGTCTGCGTCTTTCAATTTAATGTATCTACTCTCTAAATGGCCTTCAGAACCTATATGTAGTACAGATCTGATCTAGCCACTGCTTTCTATAAAGCCATAACTTCCTACATATTCCCTTGAAGGGCACATCTACACTCTATTTCTTCTCTTGCACTGCTCTTTGTTTCAAAATTCCCAAGACCCTGTGTTGGATGAATGCATCAAGTAGGGGGGTGTAGAGAATGGTTGTGCCACTGTGACCTGATATAGTATTACAGCAAGGTTGTAGCAGAGGATGAGGGGATATGTTACTAGCAAAGTCTTAGACTTCATTCCACTTTAACATATAGGCAAATGGCAGGATGTTTGGGTGGACAAGTGGTTGAATATCATGGAGCAGTATTTCAATGTTCACCACTTCATCTTAGCAAGGTGTTTCAACTTGTCTTCATGTGGTCAGTCCTGCATGTGAGCCACTAAGAGGAGGATAAAATAGAAACAGGTGCCACCTTGCCTATAGATTAAATTCAGAACTCCTTGGTGCTTGAACCTAGGGCTTTAGTGCAAGATTGAGTTTAAAGGCAGCTTTATAGTTATAATCCTACTTTCTTTATCAGCTCTACAGCATAAAGGTTTTGACCCTGAGTGGTCCCTTTTTCTGTCACTCCTTTGATGGGTCTGGGGCAGTTATGACCGTTGAATACTATTGCTTGAAGAACCATTATTGGAGAAGGAAGCTCTTACACCCCCTTCCAGGAAGGTATCCACTGCTGGGTTGGTCCATTTCATTAGAGCTGTTAAGAGAGACTCAGAAGCTGCATATGAAAGGGCTTATAGAGGCTGTCGTAAAAGAGAAGGGTTGTAGCAGTAGCATATCTTCATCAAGACTTTCATATGGCAATCCTTTACCTCAAGTCAGAACTATCTTGGTATCTGGGTAGACAAGAACCTCCCCTTCTAGTTTCATACAGAACCAAATAGAAAAAGCTTTAAACTAATTAAAATATGCCTTACAGGCTCTCAAGTTTATTAAAAAGAGAAGTTGGAAGAGAAACTGCTATTGATGCCTTATTGATTGCTATTCTGAACTCTTAAAATAACCTTTCTTCTGTGCACTGCAGGAGAAGCAAAAATTTTGCTTCATCTCCTTGGTCAGCAAAGATGTGCATTGCAGCCATTCAGTTACAGATGTCATGTGGCTCAGTCATAAGAGCTGCTCCTCTTACTCCGTGTATGTAAGATATCAAGAAAGGTCAAAAGGTACAATTTATTTTCGATCAGATGTTGGATTTCTAAATGCTTGCGAGACAAGTTATTACATAAATTGGATGCCACATTTTCATCTCACTTCTGTAAACTAAAAATGACAGTTTACTTATTAAGAGTGGAAGAATAAATACATTAGCAATGACTTTTAATGTTAGAGCAGGTAGAAGATGGAGTAAGATCCCATTAGATATAAAAACATCAAACATTTTCAAATGCAGGACTGACATGCTATATTGGTTGATTTCCAAATGGCTTTTAATGACCTCTTTTTAGGCCACTACCAGTAAAACAGCAAAATGAGGTCACTAATTTTCACATTGTTTTAACTCTTTAGTTACTGTGTTTTCACAAACTTGGTATATGGTTGTTCTGTTACTCATTGAGGGATCCTGACCAACCCCCCCCCCCCCATAATGACATCATTCTTCACCTTGTGACTGGTCATTTTCAGAAATTTCCCCTGCTTCCTGGAATTTTATATGATAAAATAAAAAAAATCTGAATGTCTTAGTATCAGGAAATTACTAAAGAAGTAATCTCTCAATCTTAAAATAATTGTGCTGTTGCGAGCCTGGCTATGTATTTATTCATTGTGAATGTATTTTTATGGTAATATGCTATTTTCCCAGAAAACTGGAATAAGCTGAAGTCCTTGAATTTATTTGCTTAATTTCACTTACTACCTGTCCAGTTTTTACTGTTAATTTTTGAATACAGTCAGTGTGTCCTGCTATACTGCAAACTGTCCTTAAGACTGTCATGCTTGCACTGCTTTGATGAACTGTTTTGTACATAGTTAACTGTTCTTTTGTTTACTGTTACTTTTGTTGTTGTTGAACTCTTTAGACCTGTTTTTTGTATCACTAATTCAGTTCAGTTGAGTTTGTGACTTTTTCTTAACTTGCAGCCCTCAACATATGTAAGTCACATCTGAAAAACGGTCCTTAGGGCCACTTCACTGACACAGTTGTTAAATGTAATGGACAGATAAATAACTAAACATTCCAGGGGGGTAGTATTAATTGGATTGTTGTTACTGTGCTGTATGTGGAGTTTATGACCTATTTTTGAGATCATGACCTTGGTGCTGGTTGGTGGTCCCTAAAGGACTGTTGCATCTTCATACCTGTTGATAAGTTTCCAATTACCAGAGGACATAAACTTCATAGCACATAGAAGTTCACATCCTTGTTAGAGCCTGCTTGACTGCTGGCAGTCAGATGTGCTTCTAGCAAGCCTTGGTTTCTGATGACCATTAAGTCTTCAGGTTATATTTCAAAGCCTTAGGCCATTATATGCAGTGAACCATTTGTGATCTTTCACAAGAATGATGTCTGTCTTTTTCCTCCCAAATGTTTCTTTAGAGGTTTCTGTAAAGCACTCATTTTGTCTCCCAGTATTATTTATAGTGACATAATTATATAGGATAAAGACTCCTTCAGACCCAAGATGTACACCATCAGTCAAGTAGGTAATTCATGTGGCTGCACAAATTTAGGAACGTTTGCCACCTGTTTGTCTCCATTGCTTCATGTAAAGAAGAGCTTGCAAGTGCCAAAGCAACATTTTCCAAGAGGATTCCAGGTTGTATTATTTTCCTTTCAATGAGATAGCCCTGTGGTGGCTGAAGTGTACTTCACAAGAAAAATGACTGCCTCCATTGCTTGTTTCCAGAATGCCTTGTGCTGCAACTACTTGTCTCTTGGTGCACACCTTGACTGAGCATTATTTTCTGAGCTGAGTTTGGTCATTTTTAGGAGCTAATCTACCTTTGCATCAATTCAAGCACCAGATTAATAATAGTGGAATTAATTTTTAGATTTTTGTGATAGTTGTACATTGATCCCTTTATTGATGTACATGTTTGCCATGACTTAGACGAGTAGAAGTATTTTATTAGTAAGAAAGAGACTGAGATGAATAAGTTGTTAAATTTCAAAGCAGTCATCCAGACCATGCTAAAGAATATTTTCCTAAAAGTAATTTCACCAACATGCTAGTTCTAATTAAAAATTGTATCCACTTTCATATGTACTAGTAACAAGTTAATTACATATTATGAATGATGCATATGTCCAGGGAGAAGAAAACCATGAAGATGGTATTGAAGCTGTTACACATGGTGATATACAACAAGGACTAGCTTTAGTTGTACCCTCATCAGTAAATATGCCACCGGTTCATAATTACAACTGTTTAACAAAGATATTGATCCATTTTGGCAGATGATGCACAGATTTGTGAAAACAGGGAGACAAACCTATCGTGTTTTACAGAAGTACGAATATTTCCAATATTCTTATTGTTAAAGTTTAGCTCATACAAGACTAAATTTAATATTGTAGGTACTTTAATCAAGGTACGTTTAGTATTTTTATATTAATCGTGGCGTAGTTTATTTTGTAAATCTATTGCTAGGAAAAGTATCTTATTTTATTCTTTTTAGTCACAATACAAAATAAGGTGTTTGTATGGCAAAAAGTACTGGGCTGTTTTATGGAGGCAAAACA
Organism: Protopterus annectens; assembly: GCF_019279795.1. Taxonomy (NCBI): domain Eukaryota; kingdom Metazoa; phylum Chordata; order Ceratodontiformes; family Protopteridae; genus Protopterus; species Protopterus annectens. The sequence goes on along the minus strand of NC_056746.1, from coordinate 449,723,216 downwards.
TGCTACAAGTTTAAAGAGAGAGAATGTGAGGACATAATATAAAGATAGTGATCCGCATAATACTTGGTTAGACATATTACTAAAACAAGCAAGAACCATTTTAAATTCCTTTGTACTTTTTATGTTTTTTGTTAAAGAAAATGGTAAAGCATAATGAATACCTGTTTTACTGGCTTAAATTACAGGTTTACACAACTTCCCCTAAGGAGTACATATAATAGCACCATGTAGAGGATTATGAGCAGGATGCAAATCATAACCTGCTTATTATTTGTTTGGGACACAAATGCCAAGAAATTCACATTGAAAACAAAGCTTGAAAGGTGAATCTTAACATCCACACTAAGAACACATAAGGATTATCATCAGAGACACAATCATAATTCCTTGTAGTGCATGGAGCTTTATCTGCTCCATGCACTAGTAGTTACAAAAGGAAAAATAAAAAAGCATTTTGCCTGCTGTCAAAGCCATAAAGTATTTGGTGCACAATGTCAGGAAGTCAGTGCAATACAGTCCCTTATGCTTGCACTCATCTTACCATGCCTATCAAATGTCCATATTTTTTTCATCATACGTTTGGTCTGGTCCTTATAAAGTATATATGGCTTTTGGACGTATCACTAAGAAATGAAGTCATAAGTAATGGCATTTTTTTCAATTTTAAGACTTCATGTCCTTCAGATAATGCAGATGAACACACATCCCGTTATTCTAGCTACTTTCTAAGTTTATGAGAGGAAGCAAGTGACATGTTAATAGTATGGACAGCAGGCAGAAACATATCTGTTTTTCATTCTTCTATTATCTTTTGTTGGTCAGTACTGGCAGATTTGACAGCCTAGCATGAGGAGTGCTTAACATTTGTTAAGTTCAGATCTCACACTACAGTAGTGCTTAACTGATTTGTCTTTTTCTCAATATTGGAGCATAATCACTACTGTCCATGCACCACATAATCTTAAACTTTTCACTTGTGCAATATCATGTGATCTTGTAAATGTACTATTTTAAAGTGGCGTTTTAAGTCTGAAATCTTATCTTGGGAAAAAGTATTTTGTGGAAGTCATACGTGTGAAATATACATTTACATTTTATCATTCTGGTGGTTCTTTTTTTTTTTTTTTTTATCATGTTTTTTTACAGTCTTACCTAGCAGTTTTTTATTTTGATTTAGTTTTACTGGTGACACTAATGCTTATATTAATTTGGTCATTGCTTTCCAGTATTCACTTGCTACTTTTTGGTCATTATAATGAAAGAATGTTTATACAGTTCTGGAGATGAAGTTGTATGTCTTCATAGACATCAGAAAAGATCTGCTGCTGCAGCTAAATAAAATGTCCCTTTAACCAGACATTATTTCAACAGATTAAAAAAAGCAGTATGAGCAAGGAACCTTTTTCTGTCAAAGTTGTAGATTTATAATATAGGTAATAGATTATGGTTCTTGGGTGATTGAGACTGTGCAAAAATGTCAGTGGTCAGGATAGAACTGAATTTATAAAAAGTGGGAAACTTAGTCATGTGTTGCTACTTTCAAATTAATGAAAATAATCCTGGAAGACAAGGAAACTGTCTAAACATCACTGCAAGTAAAAAAAAAAAAAAAAAGATTTGGAAGTGAAAGTCGTCTTTTCAACATGCAAATGAATATGGACAATTGAAAGTACGTGCTAATACAGCTGTTGAAACAGTATGTTGACAGATAATGTGGAAAAAAATCTATATATTTATGTGAGGTTGTGCAGACCATGTTATTTTTTAATGGACATTTACTGAAAAGGCTGGTAAACAGGAGTTTAGTTAAAGAAAGCTGTGGATGTGAACCAAAAGTCTAGTTCTTACACCAGTGAGTCGGAAAATTGCTCAGAACTGGAAACTAATGAATCTGATTCGTGTTACTGTATTTGTTCTTGCAGAACTATATAATTTTCAGTAACCAATACTGTGTCACAAGTTAATAATGAAGTAAATGTAAAAGCAAAACAAACAAAATCCCCCACAAAACTATGCCGTTCTTGCTTTTATTGAAGATAATGTATCAGAAAACATTTTCCTGTTACAATCCCCAAGGTTCATTTGTCAACCAGTGGAACACACTGTACATATTACATTTGGGCTTAAATGCAGGAAGGCAACATGGCAGTTTACAAAGGCAGATAGTGGTGAAGGAGAAAATACCAGAGATTGTTTATGAAATAGTGACTAAAACTAATGGAACTGATTGTATTAAGGACAGTAGGCACAATATTTCTTAGTATGAATTGGATGCAGTAGAAAAAAGCACTTTGAACAAAGGTTTGAATTTCTGTCCAACCACTAACTAGATCGTCGGTCCACTTTAGAAGCTGTATTATATTTGAAGCAGTTATCTCATAAACTGAGTTTAAATATTTAGGTATGGATAATGAAATATTGTTAAGTTATTCTCTCATTATCAGCTTAATCTGTTACCATACTTAATGGATGCAAGGCAAAGAATCTACTTCGACATGATATCGGTCTGTCACCAGCCATACATAAATATATATGTGCTAGCGTGCACACAATTTGGTAGATCACCATTTCACCTATGGCATGTCTTTGGGCAGCACCCAGAGAAAAGCCATGTGGACATTGGATTGTAATAAATTAGTCATGCTGTCTACTTTTATTTCTGCTATCCAATGTTAGAATTATTTTGTTAGAACAGTGCAAATATGAGGCATATTATGAATGTTAAAATGCAATATGAATATATGGAATTCTGTAGCCACCTGGTTGGCAGATGATTGTCACTTTTGAAATTGCACTCCAACCCCATGTGCAAAAATAGGAAAAAAAGTGTTGTGGGTGGATGGACCCAATTTGAGTCTAGCAGAAGGAGAAGCATTACTACGACTGAATGTAAATTGTCGCTCATCCTTCTCTAACATGGATGACAAGCAGGCGGGGTATTTCGTTTAGATGCTTTAATACATAGAAACACATCAGGATGGATAGCAGCATTATAAAATACAAACAAACTGCCTAACAGGCAGACCTTACATACATACATCTCAACAGCTTACTACAAAATGGCAGTCAGACTTGCACATGCTCAGTATTTATACACTTGTGCAAGCCCTTGGATAGCTTTTTAAGGTACACACACACACACACACACACACACACACACACACACACACACTGATCTGCATCCTTCCTCTTAAAAAGATTGCCCTTTGTAAAAACAATATCAGAGTTAGACATGCATTACTATAGTTAATAGAAACAAAACAATGTTCATGTCCAAGTTGCTTTGTATCTGTTACAGGGTTTAGAGAAATGACCATATCTTGTTACATAATAATCTGGACCAAATTTAGTATCAGGGACAGTCTTCGGTGCACAGCTCGTATCGGGAACTTCTGGATATGTCACAGGAACAGGAATGTCCTCTGGAACTTCTGGAATTGGAACACCAGACAATTCACTCGGAGAGTCTTTCTCACAGACTATGTGCTGTGGTATAGGCTTTGACACTGGTCTCAAATGCTTCCAATTCCACGTAAAGTCTACGCCTTCTGATTCCACAATGTACGATCTCGGCTCTGGGCAAATACTCTTCACGACACTAATCTGTTCATAACCTGTAAACGTTTGCACCCTTACCACTTCTCCTTCTTGTAATGGATTGAGCGGTTTGCTGGTCTTATCATACTAGGATTTCTGGGTTAATCGCTTCTTCAACATATTGGTTTTCACTGACCTGTTGTTCTTGATACATGGAACCAACAATTGACTACTGATTGGTAATGTGGTTCTGCTTTGTTTCAACAGAAATCTCTGAGCAGGTGAACCAAGATGTTTATCATGAGGAATATTTCTGATATTCAATAGATTCAGGAAAACATCACTGTTATCTCGTTCTGACTTCTCAAGTAACTGTTTTGCACTTTGAACTGCATGTTCTGCCAAACCATTTGACTGTGGGTACTCAGGACTACTTGTGACATGAGCAAAGTCCCATTCTTCAGCAAATCTTTTGAATTATTGCTTGTAAACTGCATGCCATTGACAAAATAACTTTTTGTGGACTACCATGTACTGCAAAATGACGCTTCACCTTAGTAATGACTGCAATAGATGCTAGATTAGGAAGTAGGTCAATCTCGGACCAATTGAAGTAAGAGTCTACTAACACCAAATAATGTTGACCATTCCACTCGAAGATGTCGGTGGCTACTGTCGACCAAGGTAGTTCCGGAATCTGGTTTAGCTCTTGATGTGGCTTAAGTACTATTACATACGGAACAAGATGAAAGTGCTCTCTCAATGTGTTGTGACACAGAAGGCCAAAATACCAACCCTATTGTCCTTCTTTTGGTAGCGTCGGTACATGGGTGACCACTATGCAAGAAAGCAATGTACTCTTGTTGCAAGGACTTTGGAACAATTACTTTCGGATCTTTCATAATGATACCTTTGTCAGACAAAATCTCATCTTTGTATGGAAAATAAAGTTGCACTTCCTGAGGTAAACTAGATTGCTTTGACGGCCATCCTTGATTGATAATGTGGTTGAGCCTTTATAAAACTGGATCTGTGGCTGTGTGATCTCTCAGCTCATCAAGACACGTGGAAGAAAAATTTCTCACTTCCATGACTTCAGAATCAAGGTTCTCAGTCTCATGCTGTTCTGTGGTGTTTCTGGACAATCTGAATAATGTTTCAGCAAGATAAAGAAGTTTGCCTCTCTTGTAGACAAGTTTATAAGTGCACTTTTGCAATCCCAGCATCATATGTTGTAGTCAGCCTAGAGCTGAATACATAGGCTTTCTTAAGATAGTGAGTAGAGGTCAGTGGTCTGTTTCAATCTGGATAGGTCTACAGTAAACATAATAGTGGAACTTCAAACATGCAAACACAATTGCCAAACGCTATTTCTCAATCTGGGCATACTGCTGTTCAGTTTCCATAAGAGTTCTTGATGCATAGGCAACAGATTGCTCCTCTTGTAGAATGATTCCTCCAAGTCCAGATTTCGAAGCATCACTGGACAGTGTAACTGGCTTCTGAACATCGTAGTATCTGAGAGGAGGTGGATTAGTAATTCTCCATTTCAGGACATCAAATGCTCTTTGGAGTTGCTCTAACCAAGACCATGATGTATCTTTACGTATCAGCTGTCTAAGTGGAGCTGAAAGTTGGCTCAAGTCTGGAATGAACTTGCCTAGGTGGTTAACCATGCCAAGAAAACGTTGCAGGTCTTTAACATTGTCTGGAGCTGGCATCTGGAGAATGGCTGTTTGCTTTGAAGGGTGTGATCGTAGGCCTGAACTAGTAAATAAATGACCAACATAAGTAACTTCTTGCAGCCTGAATTTGAATTTCTGTGGGTTGAGCTTAAGATTCACTTGACGTGCCCTGTCTAGAACTTTTCTGAGTTTCTGTCATGTTCAGCTTCACCATTACCTCCTTACTAGTATGTCTACTATAATAGCACAAGGATATCCAGAAAAAAGTTGCTCCATTGCACGTTGAAAGACTTCACTTGCAGAATTTATTCCAAATGGCATTCTCAAAAATCTGTACCTGCCAAACAGAGCACTGAAAGTAGTGAGCAATGAGGATTTCTTGTCAAGCTGAACTTGCCAAAATGAACTCTCTGCATCTAAGACAGATAAAACAGTGATGTTTGACATCAAGGCTCCAACTTCGACTGTGAGCATTGGATGAAGAGGTCTTTTTAGTGCTTTGTTCAAATCTCATGGTTCAATACATATTCTGTCATCAGAGCTTTTATGAGTTGCCACCATGGAAGATACCCACTCAGTTGGAGTTGCAACTGGACACATCACACTGTGTTGCACCATTTTATCTAACTTGGCTTTGACTCTGTCCTGCATGGCTATTGGAACTTTTTGTGCTGGGCTGATAACTGGACTGATCTCTAGGTCTAACTATGGAGTACACAAGTGGAAGTTTGCCTAATTTGTCTTCAAACAGATCAGCATAGGTGGAAAAAATGTACTCGGCAAAATTAGAATAATGGTGTTTTAAGTTAAATTGGTGGACTTCCTTATTACATAAAAGCAGTGCCATTTTCATACTGTTTCTAAGTGCCAATAATGACTGAATGTGCCATTTGATCACATAAATTAATAAGTCTTAACATCTTCAGCAGACTAACATGAAAGTACTACTGAGCCTTCAGTTTGAATTTCTTCACCTCCATAAGCAACAAGGTTTGCACTCCTTGCCAAAGCAAGCCTTTCACCATAACACACTCTAGCAAATGTTTCTGCTGACATAACATTGCACTTGTAACCTGTATCAGTGGGTTTGCCATTTATCTGAATCATACAAAATACTTAGTTTTTTGCCATTAAATCTACTGCATTAACTGTTTCATGAAGCACTGACACACTAACATAGAGTAGAGTTGCAGTTTTCTAATTGATCAACTCGTTTCTTAAAATGTTCCTTTTTAATGAAAAAATGTGGGCCTTTTGATTTAAAAAACCTTTTGAAATGATTCCATGTATTGCATTTGTGGCATTGCTGACCAAAAGCTAAACATTTCTCCCTTTTAGATTCATGGCTTCCACCACAGTTATGATAGTTGACAGTGAAACTAGGTTAGGGATTATGCTTTGAGTTTGCTGACTCTTATGCTTCACTGAGACTGTGCAAACTCTGGAATTTACTAGAAAGTTCTGGGGGTTACCAGTGGGTGCTGCAGGGGCTACAGTTGCTGCCATGTGCTTGGGCCTGTTTCTTTTAACCATATACTGCAGACTGTCAACGTGAGCTTTGTCACCGTGCCTTCTAGAGCTATTCTCATTTGTAAGTGTAGTTGTGTGCTTTTCTGTGAGCTCATATTAATGACAAATCTCAATGGCCTTATTCATAGTTCAATCACTGTCACAAAGCAAAATCTTTCTCACAGCATCATGTTTTATACCACCACACAAGTCTGTCTTTTATCAACTCATCTCTTAAATCACCAAATCTGCACATTTTAGCCTAATTTCTCAGGTCTGTTATATATGCTGCAAAACTTTCATCAGACTTTAATCCCTTGTGTAAAATAAGTGCCTTTCCATTGTAACATTTGTCTGGGGGTTACACATTTCTCTAAATTTACATTTTAAGCACTCAGGGTCCTCCCTTGACTCAGCCAGTACAACAGTATGATGATTCCCCCCTCTCCTATATAGATAGCAGGTGCATACTCAAATCAACATTCACTTTCAATGGCTTCTGACACAGCTAAATTAAGTAGAATAAATGCCTTTGTACTGTCATATTTATCAGAAAATGCAGCCTGTAAGAAAATGTACTCTTGCTCAAACACACTCCAGTTTTCAACAATATTATTGTCAAACACAAGTGCGCTGGTTTTCGAAATCCATCTGCCATGCCCACACAGTATACACAAACACACTGAAAATATAGACTTGTAATTATGTATGATAAAACAGTTCTGTGAGCTTGTAATAACATTCAAATGCACAATAAATTCTCTGAAATACTGTACTTTGCAAAGTATTCTCTGTAATGGCTATATTCTGTGAAATAACTTTACTGTAACACTGCACAAACATGCAAAGACTTCATAAACTTCTGATAACTGTGTATCTTTGCCAATATGAAAAATACACGCTTTCGAAAAATATGGTAGTTTCCCCTTATTTTATTCATTTTATGCAATTCAGACTTTATTTCCAACATTTTCCATAATAATGTGAATATTTTTATCAATATGGTACATAATGGTTTATGGAAATATCGTTTAGAACATTCTGTATGCCTCGTTTCATATTTTGTAAATAAGAAATAGTGCTGAGCAAGTTTTAATATCTGAAATTAATTTCCGACCTGTTTTGTGAAGTATGCACATTGTGGGAATGATTCACTCTTGTATATTCAACGAGTTCCAAGCCAGTGCCTTAAGTCATTTTAACCAAGCTTCTTCTGGTACCGTGTCCTTTTAGATATGTCACTTCTGACACTATGTTGCCCATCAATCTCTAACATAGATGAAAGGCAGGCAGGGCATTTTGTTTAGATGCTTTAATACATAGAAACACATCAGGAGGGATTGTAGCATCATAAAATACAAACAAACTGGCTAACTGACAGACATTACATACATACATGCTTACATCACAACAGCTTACTACAAAATGGCAGTCAAATTTGCACTTGCTCAGCATTTATACACTTGTGCAAGCCCTTGGATAACTTCTTAAAGGTACATACACACACACACTGAGCTACATAAATTATCAGATTTTTTGCATAACTGATAAAGGTGGTGCATTGGTTATACATAATAAAATATATTATGTTATTGAGGTACATAAAATAGCCTATAGTGCTTTTCATGAAAATTGAATTAACAGTCTACTAGCAGAGTGTAAAATGCGTAATCCACCATTTTGTACCATTTGTAGATTAATGAACAGATTGCTAAACAATGAAATGCATATTGCAGGTTATAATGGTTGAGATGTCTTTCCATATATGTTATACCAAAAATACACAAAGATGTTATGCCCTTTCCCCATTATAACTCATTGTATTTGGGTCATGCTTATTAAGAGATTTCAATCTTTTAGAGCAAACAGTTGCTGTCTTATATGAGCTTGGCTTACTGATGTATAAGGAGCTTGACTGATTTATATATAAAATATACTGTTGATTTCATATTTTATATCAAACTTAGAACATGAGAAATTAACATTTTAGCCTTTATATGCAAGTATAGATTATGAATTCTCAATGAGATTTGAAGGAATGGCTAACTTCACCTGTAGGATCAGTAGACTTTTATCAAAAGTAACTTTAGCATAGTAATTTGAGAAATACAAGTATATCCAGCTAAGAGACGCTGTGTGAGCCATTATAACACTTAGGTGCACCCATATATTTATAATTCGTAAGTGAACTGGGTATATGTTTAAATTTGGCTTTATCATTATGCTATGTAATGCACTATAAGCACTAGATTTTTTTTCCCATTTTGACATGGTCCTGGGCAACTTTAAAATAGTTTTGAGCAGCATATTTTTGGCATTAAGTTTTGATTTTTATCATAGCTTCACACCAGTCTCTTTTGTATTTATAGTAAAGAAATTGAGAAAATAAGCTGGCATATTTTAAAGCAGTTGTACAAATTGTATAATATGCCAAAAAGTAGGTCACAAGAGTGAGTAGAAATGTTAATGACACTCAGAAGTTTAATAAACATTTATATGATCTGATAAGGCTTCGGATGAGAAACCGTAAATTACATATTTTAAAGGATTCATGTGTAAAAGTGGAAGTAAAATATACCCGTGGTAAGTATGCATAAATATAAGTACTTTTTTAGTTTTACTGTTACTAGACATTTGATAAGTTCACATATTAGAAATATTTTAAAAAGTATTGGTGAACTTTGGCAAGTGATACACAGATATGCAAAATTGTGGGAAACAATCCTGAACTGGTTTACGGAAGTTTTTTTCTCCTGTTCTAATGAATGGCCCTCTGTTATGACCAAATCTAATATTATAAGCACTTTTAAATGTGGTATGTTTAATGTATTTTTATATCAATAATGTTAGTAGTGTTTTATACATCCATTAATGTTGGTTGAAATTACAGTGAAGAATATGCCATGTGTAGGGCAGTGTCTTGGTGTGGGTCTCTGTTATTAAGGCAAGCAGTGATGAAAATGCACCATGTGTATCTAAAACTGAGCACCATGGGGGTAGTGCTTGACCAGGCCCCGTTTCTTAATGAACAAGTCACCTAACCATAATCAAGGGGAGTTAACTGTTACGAACTTTTTACAGAGTTAGGTATTTCCTCACCTACTTCTTCAAGATCTTTGCTGTTTTTTCAGAATTTTCGTTGGCAGCATAACCTGTACTGATACTTCATCCAGCCACATTATTAAACTTGAGTGCATTATGTGACGAAAGGAGGCACTGCCAGCACAGCTAGATGGAATTTTGTAAATAATTATATGTAACTTGTGAATATCAAACTGATTTATGCAAGATGCTTGTGTTACAAATGTATTAGAACTGTATATTGTACAAGATGCTGGTGTTACAAATGTATTAGAAACTGTATGTCAAACTGATTTATACAGATATTTGTGCTGAAAAGGTAGTAGCAAAGTGCTTGTGTTTGAAATGTTTTCACAGTGTGCCTTACTGGAGATAACAGAAATGTACATGCACTATTGTAACTGTTTAAATGTGCTTGTTTTAACAGAGGAAACTGGAAGGTTAACCTCAGTCCAGCAAACTTTAGAAAAATATCTGAAATTAAATCACTTTATAGGCTAGGCCATGATGCTGTCTCACAGGTTTCAGTGCAGCCAGAGTGCTAGTAAGCTTCCTGTATTGTCTTTGGGGTGAACTAATTACTACTCTGGAAGTGTGAAGGCATGCAATTGTTTTATGACTTCCAGCACCTGTCAAAGATCTGAGCAAAAGTCTGTTTGTGTGTGTGTGTTTGTGTTTCTACAGGTAGGTGCTAAGTCCTGACAGCTTCCCAACAATGGGGGTTTTGCATGGAAACCAGAAGTCAGATGACCAGAAGTAATGTCATTCTGCAAGCTATCTCAGAAGTAATATTTTAGATATCATTTTGAGAATTCTCTTGGTGAGATAGAGCATTCTGTATTCTGTCATGGGCCTGACAACAAGAAGAACCACTCACCACATTTATCTGCTTTGTTCTCAAGTAAATTGGGAATAGTAACTGTCTTAGATACAGTCAGGAATACAGTGAAGCTTAGTTTAGATATTGTTTTTCTTTATTTGTCTGAGCCTGTCCTTCAATGTTGTTTTAAATATTTCCTGTGATTTGAACTCTGATGTCACTGTGAATATATGCTTAGTATTTCCTTTTTTTTTTTTTTTTATTACCAGGTATATTTAAACCTTTCATTGTGGCTGATCTTTATAGAGATGTACAAGTTTTGGGAGTACTTGAATATTTATTTGGTGACACTTTGTAGGCCACTCCTAATAGCCTTGCTCTTGGACAAATTACCATTTGTATTAATATTAATGTTACACAGTAAAACTGGACACCCTGGGAAGAACCTTACGGTAACTGGCAGGAGTGTCTGGTGGCATAGTTACCTTATAGTCTGGGCAGAAGGTGTCATAGCTAGTAAACCTGTGCCAGCCTTTCCCAGGTTGTGTGTGTGTGTAAATGAAATCTCAGTGTGTGTGTGTGGTGTGTGTCAGCTACTTGCGTTGGACAGAGATGCTTAGTTTGGACACTCGGCTGGGATTTCAACTTTATAGCTGTACCAGTGGGGAGTCTTATTGGGGATTTGGAGAAAGAGGGAGAGACAGCCCTGGACTGACTGTGGTCTCTGTGTGCTCTTATGGGAAATTGCACTTGATGCAGAGAGCTGCATCTGGAAAGTGTGTGTGTGTATATACCATCCTATTCTCCCAACGAACATCCCCCCACTATTGCCAGTGGTGAGGATTGAGGCTGCTTAATTACTGGCCCAGAGGTGGGGCAGCATCCTACATTGGTTGGCAGTAGTGGGATATCCACATTACATATTCGTTGGCAGTGGTGGGATATCCACATCACACATTGTATTAGCAGACCCCCAGATGCATCATTGGACTCTGTGAAAAACACAATCCAAATGGCTCTCGGTTCCTCATGTTGTTGTCTTTCAGCTTTTCCCGATTAGGGGTTGCCACAGCGGAACTCCGGTCCGCTAATGATTGGCAGTAGATTTTCACAAACGCCGAGGTGCCAGCTCAACATTCAACCTTCAGCGAAGCCATGCCCATTTACGTATGTCTTTCGAACGCCCCCCAACCGCAGGGAGGACATGCAGACTCCACACAGAAGGCACTCCCCGCACTCCTGCCGAGAATCAAACGGGAGAACCTCTTGCTGTGAGGCAACAATGTTACCGCTGCACCACCGCGGATATTCTCAGTTCCTCATGTTAAGAACTTAATTTACAAGGTGGTAAAATATGGACACTGCCCTCTCTGAGTGAGCTGTCCTTACAAGACAAACCCTTATGTACTCAGAAGCAAACAGGACGACAGTGTCTCTCTAGTACGCCCTCCATTTAAAACTGCTGTAGGTGACAGTGTTTTCTCAAGACCAAGACCTACTACCTGGAATCATGCTTTCAGACATCAGCAATCTAGAAACCATTAAAGCTTCAAAGATCCACTTAGAACATCTCTTTACTGAATATGCTCGCAACTGCTACCTTGACAATGGTTAAGTAACTTACCATCCCCTATTATAAATAATAGAATAAAATTAAGAAACTTTTCTTAGCCTCTTATTTCATATGCATATAAAAGTTAATGTATTATATGCATGATTGCACTCTCTTTTATGAACATCTTAGCTTGCATTTTGTATACATGTTTTTCAGTGCACTCAGGGTAATATTAAAAGATCTAGTCAATATTTGTTTAATCTTACCACTATGTTCTGAATTTTGCCATGCACTCATTTTGTATATAAGAATGTTGATTGAAAGACCGTGATGCATTTTCTGCTCTTTTGAGCTCTGGTTGTGGCTGAACAGGGGCAATAGACCAGTCCACTTACCCAGTGAACAGATAGTAAATAAATAAACGTATGATAAAACAGCTGGATTTATGTGCCATTTACCTCACTGAACAGTGTAATTGTTCATCTAACACTATTGTTGTAAAGCATAAAAAAAAGAAAAAAGTGGTTAGTATAGAATGTTTTGAAGCTAGCTTGTCTGAAGTCCTTAGAAACCTGTGGAAATGTAAGTAGAAATAGTATCAAATAGCAACATAATGCCAGTAAACAGTGTAAGACAGAATTATAGTATGACAAAAGCAGTTTTGTATTCTCTCACCAATATTGTTTTGCATTTTATTTTCATGATTTTGTAGTCTTAGTTTGCAGTGGAGTTTAGGAACATCTGCTCTCCAAGGCTCATCTGAGCTTTTGACCTAGGGCCTTCTTTCAGCTCCTTTCACTTTGGTAGTACTGCTTGGGATCTAGAACCCCCCTCCCAAGAACCTTTGGTTTGGAAATACATTCCACCACCACCCCTCCACAAATTAGTGGCCCTTTTATCAGCAGTAGCTCTTTAACTTCCCTGCAAGTCAAACAGCTTCACATTTTTTCTTTTAATACTATAATATTGTGGTATGAAATCTGCGTTATTTCTTGATTTTCTGACTAGTGGACAGGTAAATCAGTGGGCTGCATACTGCTCAACCTAGGATCGATAATGGACCTCTAGTAGATGAATTGATATAGTAAAACATTTATGGGTTTTTTTTCCCTACTACTTTTCATACAGATTTTTCAGGTCCTAGAGTGTGATACTGAGAAGCAGTTATGCAGTCTGTATTCCGGTTTGCTCTTTAGGTGAGAATTAGTTTATAAGGGCCTCAGATTAGAGTTTTGGTAGTAAACGGGGCATATGATTATAATTGCACATTATGAATTTGTATGTGTAATGTTTTAGTATGAATTTTCATTTGAAATACTAACCTTGGAGAACTGAGAGGCTATCAATGCATGTACGTCAACAGTGTTGGGTAAAAGTTCTCACACATGTTGAGAAGGCTTGGCTACAGTGTTAGTTTTTTCCTCATTAGAATTTGCAGTCTGTTGAGGAATTTTCTTTGCCCACTTCTGCAGGGAGAAAACAGCGTTCAGCATCTGGCTACATAATACCTGCCAAGCATTTCTAAAAGTATTTATTCAAGCATCATCTTTTTAAAGGCATAGTGTTGCTTAGTAACAGTATAACTTGACTAAACAAAATAGCTGGGTTAGCAACAGTCGTGCCTCTCCATAATTAGTTGTAAGAGCAGTGCTTAACCTTGTTTAAATAACATTTATGTAGTACATGGAGCACTGTGATTATGCTTCAAAAATGGAAAAAAGATAAACCTGTTATGCGCTTCTGTAGTGCAAAACCTGACCGTAACGGTACCTTCAAAGGCTTGTAACAAATGTCTCACACACACATCCCCAAAGCACTGTCACTGTCGAGTATAAGTGAAAAGATGTTCTTTCACTTTCAACAGTCCCTGAATATCTTTCCTCATATATCTGTATAGGTTTACAGATGTCACTCTGTAAGTAACTTGTTTAAATTTAGACAATATTTAAAAACTGACCCTGACTTTTTTTTTCTGTATTTGCTGTCTATGTGACAGCACTCATTAAGTGTTTTACTGGCTCTTTTTTGCAACAGGTAGTACATGTAGTAGATAAAAGTCCAAGCACTACAAAGAGTTATAACCGTGTCTCACCAGTCATATTTATGTGTTCTTAGTATGGATGGTAAAATTCACTTCTTGAGCTTCACTGTCGTGTTGAATTTCTTGGAATCCATATCTTGAACGCATAATAAAGTGGTTATGATCGTAGACCCAAGCATAACCCTCTATGTTGTTAAGTTACGCATAAAAATTAGTATGACATGCTCTCATGGGAAACCGTAACATGGTCCTTTTCCAGTAAGAGGTTAGACTTCTGTATCAATAAACAGCTTGTATATGGTGTGTACATTCATTTTGTTGCTTGCTCTGGGATTAAAAGTCACAGTGAGTAAAAGAATACAACAGTAGGCAGTTTATATTATGTTCCAAGTGGTTCAACCATTTGAAGTAGATAATGAACTTTTCTCATGCTCTTGACTGTTGCCTATATGAATACATCCATTTTTTGTCCCTTTTGTCAGAATTAATTTACATAGTTTTGAAGTGTCCTATAACTCGTGTACAAATGCAAACCCAGATGAAGAGTTATTACATTTGCAGTGTGATTTACTTCCCTGTCACTTCATTGTATCTGTAACGGAGTACCAGGTGTTTGTCATTATAAACTACCCCTCAAACACTAAAATACTAAAATAGTGTAGTGCTGACTTGACACGTAGACTGATAGAACAACTTTTTGTCATTTTACACTTCTCAGATTTATGGTTTGCCTCATTAAAATGTCTGCAAACATGAAGAATTTCAAGCAGTGGAGTTGCAGCTGCAGGCACTTTACACACTAAAGATCTACTGGGAATGTTTTTTTTTTCTGATTTAAGATCCTCCTTTTCATGCACTATTTGCTGATAGTTAGCTTTACTTGCTTGCCTAATGCTTTGGTTTTCTTTTAATGAAAGCAGTTTCAATCAGCAGTATGCACCGACACTGCTGAACTAGTTTCCTTTATTGCTCATGTCTCTCTTTTGGGACAGAAATCAAGAAATCTATACTTAATCCCCAAATTATGCATTATATTGATGCTTTTTTTATTTAGTCTGGCATAACTGAATGATCCTTTGAGAGAGTGCTTTTAGGTACTAATTTAATACTTCCAAAGCATTAGGGCTGTTGTGACATTTTATTGCTTTTATATATTTTGCTGATGCACTTGTGACTTACTTTTTAATGGTCCTATTTTCCCCTGTGTTGCACCCATTTTCTTGCCACAGTATGTAGCTTGCTTGATGCTCAACAGTTAAGTCCCATACTTTTTCTGAATAGATGAAGCACCAGTTTGGAACCCAGTGGGATCCATTGTATAACATTTTGGTACAAAGCCCAGACAATCCCAACAGCAGCTGATGAGAAGCATTTTATTTCACTTTGGAAAGACATTTCAACAACTAAGTGATATGTTGATGGTGTTGCTGCTTATTTGCCCTATTTTTGCCAGCAGTCAAAGTTCATTCTGAGGAAAAGTAATGCTCATCTCATGCTACTGATTATCAGACGACATTTTGCACACTCCTTAGAAAAATAGCATTACTGCACACCATTTATACTTCTACACAGTGCCTCTTCATTATCCACTCAACCTCTTTTCCATTCCCAAGTTATTCGTTAGTTGTTCTGGCCTGGTTTCCACTTAGTAAGTAAAAGAAACTTTACTAGTGCAGCATTGCCCCTTAAACAATATTTTTCTTTCGGCTGTTGCCATTAGGGGTCGCCACAGTGGATCATCTGTTTCCATTTTTTCCTGTCCTCTGCATCTTGCAGTGTCACACCAACCACCTGCATGTCCTGTCTCACCACATCCATAAACCTAGGCCTTCCTCTTTTCTTCTTAGCTGGCAGCTTCATCCTTAGCATCCTTTTCCCAGTATACCTAGCATCCCTCCTTAGCACATGTCCAAATCAACGCAATCTCGCCTCTCTGGCTTTCTCTCCAAACCGTCCAACCTGGGCTGACCCTCTAATATACTTATTCTTAATCCTGTCTACCCTTGTCACACCCAGTGCAAATCTTAACATCTTTAACTCTGCCACATCCAGCTCTGACTCCCGCTTTTTTGTCAGTGCCACTGTCTCCAACCTATATAACATAGCTGGTCTCACTACCCTCTTGTAGACCTTCCCTTTCACTCTTACTGGTACTCATCTGTCACAAATCACTCCTGACATTCTTTTCCACCCATTCCACCCTGCCTGTACTCTCTTCTTTACCTCCCTTCTACACTCACCATTACTCTGAACTGTTGATACCAAGTATTTAAACTCATCCACCTTCGCCAAATCTACGCCCTCCATCCTCACCATTCCTCTATCCTCCCTCTCATTCACACACATATTCTGTCGTAGTCCTGCTGACCTTCATTCCTCTCCACTCTAGAGCATATCTCCACTGCTCCAGGGTCTCCTAAACCTGTTTCCTACACTCACTACATATCACAATGTCATCTGCAAACATCATAGTCCACAGGGACTCCTGTCTGATCTCGTCTGTCAACCTGTCCATCACCACTGTAAATAAGAAAGGGCTCAGAGCTGATCCTTGATGTAATCCCACCTCCACCTTAAATGCATCTGTCACTCCCACTGCAGATCTCACCGCTGTCACACTACTCTTGTACATATCCTGTAATACTCTTGCATACTTCTCTGCCACTCCCGACTTCCTCATACAATACCACAACTCCTGTCTAGGCACCCTGTCATATGCTTTCTCTAAGTCCACAAAGACAAAATGCAACTCCTCCTGACCTTCTCTGTACTTCTCCATCAACACTCTCAGAGCAAACATCACATCTGTAGTGCTCTTCCCTGGCATGAAACCATACTGCTGATCACTAATCATCACCTCCCTTCTTAACCTAGCTTCTACTACTCTTTCCCATAAATTGATGCTGAGACTGATCAATTTCCCTCTGTAGTTACTACAGCTCTGCACATCACCCTTATTCCTAAAAATAGGTACCAAAACACTTTTTCTCCACTCCTCAGGCATCCTCTCACTTTTCAAGATTTCATTAAACAATCTGGTTAAAAATTCCACTGCCATTTCTCCTAAACACCTCCAAGCTTCCACAGGTATGTCATCTGGACCAACAGCCTTTCCATTCTTCATCCTCTTCATAGCTATCCTTACTTCCTCCTTGCTAATTCGTTGCACTTCCTGATTCACTATCCCTACATCATCCAACCTTCTCTCTCTGTGTCATTCTCTTCTTTCATCAGCCCCTCAAAGTACTCTTTCCATCTGCTCAACACACTCTTCTCACTTGTGAGTACATTTCCCTTATCACCCTTACCTGCTGCACATCTTTCCTAGCTTGGTCCCTCTGTCTAGCCAATGGGTGCAGGTCCTTTTCTCCCTCATTAACCCAGCCACTGGGGGTGGAAAAGCCAGTGCATTTCTTCGTTCCTGTCCCAAGCCCTGATAAATGGGGTAGGTTGCATCAGGAAGGGCATCCGGCATAAAACATTTGCCAAATGAGATATGCGGAAAACAATACAGATTGCCCCTTAAACATTTACAGAAATATACTTTTACTCTTCTGAGATTTGATTGTGGGTTATTAAAATACTACACAGCAAACAACTTTTATTATTGAAGCTGCATTTTGGAACAGATTGAAGATGTATGTAATGCAGTTTATTTATTTGTTTATTAATTTGTTTACTAGGGTAATGCACCGGTCGTAAGAGACTATTTGCAGGCACAGCCTGGGGAAGAAGTTACTTAAAAAAAAAAAAACGTGGTAATCACAAAAAGTACAGAGTCCAGTAGACAATTGAAATAGTGAGCAAATAGGTTAGCAGAGAAGAGCAAATGTGGATACATTTTAGTAATAAATATGGGAGGTAAGCAACAGGTGAGAACAGAGGGTGGAAGTAGAAGTGATGTAGGTGAGGGAGGAGTTGGGTGACTACAGCAATAAAGATACATTTTTTTAACAAGTTTTCAACTGTGGTTGTGCTGGACTTGACTGTAGTTCACTCCATTATCCCACTGTTATGTGGTCTTAGAGTTGAAATGTCTGTTTAAATGCACTGTGGGGGAAACTGGCATTACAGGTAAGTTGCAGCATAGTAGAATATGCAAAGCTTTGGATCTTATGGGAGGTAAGCAACAGGTGAGAACAGAGGGTGGAAGTAGAAGTGATGTAGGTGAGGGAGGAGTTGGGTGACTACAGCAATAAAGATACATTTTTTTAACAAGTTTTCAACTGTGGTTGTGCTGGACTTGACTGTAGTTCACTCCATTATCCCACTGGTATGTGGTCTTAGAGTTGAAATGTCTGTTTAAATGCACTGTGGGGGAAACTGGCATTACAGGTAAGTTGCAGCATAGTAGAATATGCAAAGCTTTGGATCTTATAATTTTATTGTATGTTATGACAGCAAGACAAAAAATGTACAAGCAGTTAGGTACAAAAATACAAAAGCCTCGAAAAACGAAACCTGTATGTGAAGTGTTTTGTTGTTTTATTTGTGAATACTCTGCTCAGCAGTTATTTAGCTTTCTGCAAGTCACCTGGAACGTCCATGGGGCATATGCAGCTGTTTAGCTCTGCCATTCAGACTGTAACATTTACACCAGAAATGAACTGTATAAACCTGCTTTGGATAAAACCTCAGCCCTTATAGCTTTCAGCCAGCATTCATTGTTTATGGGAAAAAGTGTAGCTGGGAGCTGTACATTTCATTACTAAATCCACCCCCCCTTCATTCATTCTAGCCATCCAAGTGCTGTCATCCATCTCTGGGTCTAGCTGCTCTTTTCTCCTCTCCCGCCCTGGACTTCTTAGAGTGAGCTTGAGATAGTTTATGAACTAATACAAATTCTCCTATGTTGCTCAACTTATAAGCAAGAGTTGGCATTAAGGTCCAGAGAGATCATCATACCACTTATACTTGGACCTCATCAGACCCATCATAGAGTTTAATGCCCCCCTTCAGTATGTACCAGACTGGACATGCAGCAACTGGAACATCCACAAAGGTTCTTTACAAAAAGAATACAAGGAGTAAACACAATGCCCTACACTGACCACCTCAAAGCCCTGTCTCTTTACGTGATATCATGCAGACTTCTGAAAGGAGATCTTCACCTGCATACAGGTCATCCCAGGATCCTCCTGTCTTGCCAAACTTTTTGCACATTTGCAAACAAACATCAGAACTACTAGATTAAAGAAATTAAAATTTGCTTGCAACATAACTACGACATGTTGAAGAGAGAGAGATGTATATCTCAGAGACTTCACATTCTCTGGAAAAGTGAACCAGACTTCCTCCATATCTCTTTTTAAGTATAACTTGGATCAGTACATGGATAATCAGAAATTTACCCTTGATCTGGCACCTATGTCTCTGATGGGCAGAGGCAGTTAGTAAATCACCACCTATTTAAACCAAATTTGTGGGTCATATTTGGGTTGCACTGCTAGACTTATAAGGGCCATAGTAGTCATTAGTCTAGTATTCTCCTATGGAACCTGTTGAGGGGGAAGATGTGCCAGCAACTGCTACTCCTGCTGGGGGGGGGGGGGTTTGTATTATGACATTCCCTTGTTTCATATGTCCCCTGCATTCATCATCCAAGAGCTTCACCTATCTGTGAACCATGCCTCCCTTTAGGGTGCATCTTTGGACACCCTCACACCTGGATGGACGTGCACATCCCTGCCTGCCAGCAGCTCAGATGTCCAAACTGCTAATCAAACCCAGGTCACCTAGGCTGTAGTTGGGGCTTTATTCTTCTATATCATTGTGCTGGCTCTTCATTCTTAAATCATAACTGGACATTGAAGTTTGGACTCCACACTTTTTTTGTCAAAAATTAACTAATGGTAGCAAAAACAGATTTGTTACTCCCCAAGCTTCTTTTTGAGACAGTCAAACACTGATTTATTGGATATACAACACAGTAAGTTAAAACAAACTTGCTACAGAGTTAAAAGTTTCATAACCTCTAGCAAGCGTAGAACTTCCCAGTGCTTGACCCTCATTTTGCTGTCATTGGCTGAATTAGGCAGTAAGTTTAAGCTCCTGTACCTACAATTAGCCTTTAAACGTATGTCTGACGTGTTCTGGGTTTAGCAAATGGAGAAGATGGCACAGTTCTATACAAAAGTATAGCACTCTAAGCACATCTTCCTGGTGTCCTCTATCAGAACTGTAAATGGTTTGGGGACTGCCTCTAGAGCTCTAATGTGAATTTTAAGTTATGAAATAAGGCAATCTGTGAAGTTTGACTTCAGGCACACAATTTAAATATGGTTTGCAGAAAAGTGATTTTGCTACTCTGTTCCAGATGATTCTGACATGCAGCTGTCTACATGGTGCTGACTGTAGTTTCTGTGTTCTTATGTTTGAAAGACAACTCATAGTACACCTTTTGCTTGACCCAATGTTGAGTGATTAGCAGGAAAATTATTTTTTTTTCATATATTTTTGCTATTTTTAACTTTGCCTGTGAAACCGATGTAGTTTTTGTATACATCAGCATACCTTAATGTTAATAGACTAATAATTGATCTGGTGTAAATCTTTATTCATTTCTTACTGTGTTAGGACCTTGGTTCTGTCCTCGGAATCAACACAGCCGTTTCCAAGCTCGCGCCAGCCAGAAACTGTCAGCTAAGACCTACCCATAATGCCCCTCTCATAGTTACTCCAGATCTCATTTGCCACATTCCTCGTCAGACGTGCCTAGCCATCTCTCTCAAAGCTAAGTGGAAATTTGTCATTTTTCATTTTTGGTGTAGTTTTTCTTCAAACTTTCTTGTTTTTTAGTCAGTTTAGCCTTTTCTTACTATCGCCTGTAACCTACATCTATTTCCTACCATTTACCTTTGGTAATTAAATCTCTACCATCGTTGGTACTGTCCCTCTCTCCTACCTTTGGTAGGCCTTTCTTTATCACTTGTGGTGTTTTTTAAATAATCATCATTGGTATTCATTCCCTTTTCTTTCCTTCGTATTGTTGTTTCCTTTAGGGTGCCTCTTTGTTGCCTGTAGTATGTCAGACAAAGTTAAGTTGGGGTTTAAGCAGTGCAATGCCCAACTCAGATGGCCAAGCTCGATGCATTTAATGTTTGGGCATGGACCGTATTAAAGCTGATTGTGACATTTGTGCTAGTTTTAGCAATTGCATGCTAGCAGAGCGTAAAAATAAGCCTATTTTGAAAGGTCTAATCAAAACGCCTTTTTCGAAGGCTCTGCCTGGGTTGGAGGTCTCACCGTCTCCAAAGACCAAAAAATACAAGGAGAAACGGAGTCACTCTGTTCCTACATCTCCATCAGTTACAGAACTGAGTCAGCTCCGTGCTTCTCCGGCGCCCTCAGCGCAGACCTCTTCGGCACCAGGGGCTGTGTCTTCTCCCTCGGTGCTGTCTCTGATGTTGACTCCTATCTTGGTTCCAGCCTTGGCACCACTGGCTTTGGTGCCGTCATTGGTTCCGACATTGGCTTCCACGACTGTACCTGCTTCTGCACTATCCCCGGCCACGGTGCCGATAGCTTCTTTGGCTCCACAGATTATTACCTTGGCTCCTAAAGTCAGATATCTCCCAAGAACCAGATACTCTCCAACGTACGACCCTTTTTTTAGGGGATTGCTTTAGCCCCTTTCTTGAAAGACCTGATTCTCCTTCAGCAGCCTCCTTTAGCTCCACCACCCACTCCAGCTAGACCTTCTGTCCCCTTTGCCTTGGAATCCTTCACAGCATATTCTCTTGTTTATCCTCTTCTGGCCTCTACCCAGGCCCAGGAGATCTCAATACTGATGTCCACCCCGGCATACTGTCTTGGCTACAACTGCGGATTTTTCCCTGTCTGCACCGACCACCTTGTTACCTAGCCCAGTGTCTATTGTTTCACTGGGGCTATGTCCACGGCCCCGACGGCTTCCAGTACTCTCGGAGCTCCTCACCTGGCGGTGGGCACCTCAGGGTGGGGTGTGACCCCGGTTCTGATGTTGTCCTTCTCTGTTCCGGGATCCCATTCCTCCTCGGGTGGGCCTGCTTTCCAGGTGATGGAGAGGGTTCTTGCCTCCGCAGGCTCGCAGTCAGCATCAATGACATCTGCATCAGAACCCCCCTAGCATGCAGCTGTCCAAACCCCCTACTTCGGTATCCCAGGCATGGGAGCCGCAAGACCTCTGTTTGAAGGGAACCCTTTCCCCAAAGTCCTCCTCAGAAGATCCCACTGGGGAGCCACCCTGGAAGAAACGGTGCAAGAGGAAGCACCTTGATTCCCATGAGGAATCAATCACTGAAGACACTGATTATGATGAGGGAGAAGGGTCCCCACAGTTTCCCCTAGACAACGTCTCATTTGGAGACATTCTCGAAATCCTCAAGCAGTGGGGAGACTGGAAGTCCTCTAACCCTTCTTTTGAGGAATCTGTATTCTTGCAGGCCTTCCGTGCCTAGCCATCTACTTCCTGGGTGACCCCACCTGCAGATGAGCTTAAGCTGATCATGCAGCATGCCTGGAAGGCCCTGGACAATGTAGAACCTATCCCTCGGAGGCCGGACAAAATTCTCTCCACATGTAAAGACCAGCAGCCCCATTGGTCCAAGCAGTTGGTTGATTCCATGGTCGTGGCAGCGGCCACCAAGAGGGAACTGGCAGAAGATAGTTCCACTGTCCATCCTCTGAACAAGGAGTCTCAAGCCATGGACAGACTAGGGAAGTGGACCTATGCTTCAGCGACCTTTGCCATTCGGTTGCTGAACTATCTGGCACACTTAACTCTCCTCCAAAGTGACCTAATCTCTGAATTGTCCTCTTCTTTGGTTGGGGTACTGCCTGATGAGGTGCGTGACACTATCGCCTCACAGCTAGCTACCCTTGAATCTATCTCAAACTCCTCGATGCGTTTGAAATCTCACATCACCAAGGGGGCAACTCGAGCTGCTGCATCAGGCATTGTCATGAGATGCAATGCTTGGATACTGTTGTGTGATTTCGCAGACCCCTTTAAATCTTCCTTCATCAATGCGCCTGTCGACGAATCTGCACTTTTGGTCCCAAAATACGAGACACACTAGCACAAAGTGAGAAAGATGGAAAGACCTTGTCTGCTGTGGGCATACGCTTTGTCACCCCCCCCAGAGGTCCTACTCCAGGAACCAGAAGGGAGGAAAAATATGGTTTAGAAAATCCCAAGGATCTTTTCGTGACACTCTTGGTGAGCAATCCTCCCGGGGCAGAGGTGGCAACTCATCTGGAAGACGCTCCTTTCGGGGTAGAGAAGGTCCATGTAACCAGGGTGCTAGCGATTCCTTCTCCGGCTGACCCTACCAGCACTCCTGAGTAGTGGCCCGATTGCTTTCCTCTGGAAGCAGTTGGGGGTCATTTTTCTCTGCACCTACCAGCCTGGAAACTTATTACTACTGATGTTTGGATGCAGAGAATAATATCCAGAGGCTGCCAGATACCATTCAATTTAACTCCCAGACCCGTCAAACGAATCCCTGATGTGCCACCCAATCAGAGGGAAGTAGCAGCCTTAGAAATAGAAAAGCTGCTAAGAAAAAGAGTCATCCAACCAGTCCCACCAAACCAGAGGGGGATCCGGGTTTTACTCGAGGTTCTTTTTAGTGCCAAAAAAGACAGGGGACTGGAGACCGATCCTGGATCTCAACCTATTGAACAAATTTATCAAAACTCAAAAATTCTGGATGGTCATGGGTACAGTCCAGTCTTCCCCTTCCTAGGGAGGGACAACTGGATGTGCCATATAGACCTCCAGGATGTGTATTACCACGTAAAGATGGATCCTCGCTTCTGGCTGGGAGCAAATCACTACCAGTTCAGGGCACTGCCATTTGGTCTCTCGACAGCCCCCCCCCCCCCTACGAGTATTCACCAAATGTATAGCAGTGATAGTAGCTCATTTTGACTACAAGGATTCCAGGTGTTTCTGTAACTAGACGATTGGCTCCTTACCAGGAATCTTCTAATCTGCAGCCTCTCTTACACTCAAGGCCTCGCTCTCCGCTGGGGATTACAATCAGCAAGGACAAATCTCAAATGTCCCCAACAAAAACAATGGAATTCATTGGAGCAGTCTTTGATATAACATTCTGTCAAGCTTCCCTTCCTCCTCACAGGATTTCGAAAATAAGACACCAAATCCAATTCCTCCTTCCACAGACCTATGTACCAGCACGTCTTGTACTGCAATTCTTAGGCTCCATGGCGGCTGCCATTACTCTAGTACTACTGGTGAGGTTGCACATGTGAATACTACAGTGGCTCCTTTCTGCACAGTGGTCGATCTTAACTCACCCACTCGACCACATGATATGTCTTACAAACCTTTGTAAGGAAGAAATGCTATGGTGGATGAAGTCACAATCGAATCTTTGGTGTCGACCGTACTGCCTCCCCCAGCCCACGGCCACGGTGACCACAGACGCTTCCCTGTTGGAGGGGGCATTTCCAGGGAAAGACCGTCCAAGGCACTTGGTCCCCCACGGAGGCCAATTTGCACATAAATGTCCTGGAACTGAGGGCAGTATTCTTAGCATTGCAAGCGTTCCATACATCCCTACCTTCTGGGAACCATTGCAATTTAGTCGCACAACATGTCATTCGTCTGGTATATCAACAAGCAAGGCGGAACCAGGTCTTACCCCCTGTGTCGGGAAGCCATTAGGATTTGGCACTGGGCGATAGCTTCAAACCGCATTCTTATAGCAATGCACATTCCTGGGAGTTCCAACCTTATTGCGGACAATCTGTGCAGGAACATCCTGCTGCCTCACTAGTGGTCCATCAATTCTGTAATAGCGGATCAGATTTTCTGCCACTGGGGCAAGCCTTGCTGCGATCTGTTTGCTTCCCCCTAAACAACAAATGCAGAAGTTACTTTGCCCTGATCCCCACTCAGGGGGAACCTCCGAGGGATGCTCTAACCCACAATTGGCCTCTGGGTCTACTGTATGCCTTTCCTCTGTTTCCCCTCATTCTGAAATTCCTCCAGAAAGCACAAAGGTTGAGAAGCAAAGTGATCCTTATTGCCCCTTATTGGCATCATCAGGTCTGGTTCCCGTTCCTATGGCCTCATCTGATTCACAGCCCGTGGATCCTGGATCATTCCCAAGGTCTGTTATCTCATCCTCAGGGACTGATTCATCCCAATCTCCAACGGCCTCAAAGCTCACAGCTTGTTTTCTCCACTTCCAGTGATTGCCAGGCTGCCTGACATCTCATTTCCTGTTCGTGAAATTCTTCTGGCTTCACACAAACCTTCCACCAGGAAAGTTTATTCTAGTAAATGGACTAGGTTCTCTATTTGGGTCAAGATCAGAAGTTAGATCCCTTCTCTGTGCCTATTCAAAAGGTCCTACAATACCTGACGACTCTTCTACATGCAGGAGCCTCAGCATCGATAATCACTGTACATTTAGCAGCTATCGCCAGTTTTCATAATGGATTTGATAATTTTTCGGTTATGTCACACCGCCTGTGCAAGACCTTTTTCTGAAAGGAGTATTGCACGTTAAACCTCCTGTCAAGCCACCCATAGAATCCTGGGACTTGACCTTGGTACTTCAATCTCTCACAGGACCTCCTTTCAAGCCTTTTGATTCATGTGATATAAAGTTTTTGTCATGCAAGACTCTACTTCTAGTAGCACTTACCTCAACGAGAAGAGTATCTGAGCTGCAGGCCTTGAGTGTCAAGAGACCTTACTTGAATTTCCACAGGGATAGGCTGTCCCTTCGTACTGACCCTTTTTTCTTGCCCAAGGTCAATTCTGGATTTTCCATTTACCAATCTATTGACCTGCCTGTTTTCTTCCCTCAACATTCTAACAGAGGGGAGTACCTTTTGCACACCCTTGATGTGCATCGGCAGCTTCATTGTTATTTGGACAGGACTAAATCTTTCAGGAAAACAAATCAATTGTTTGTGGCCTTTGCAGGACCCAGATTGGGCAAAGCTGTCTCCAAAGTGACTTTATCCTCCTGGCTTAGAAACGTCATTACCTTTATCTACCAACAGAATAAGCTATCCTTACCTTCCAGAATAAAGGCTCATTCTACTAGATCAATGGCTACTTCTGTAGCTTTTCAATCCAGAGCCTCTATGGATGATATTTGCGCAGCAGCTACTTAGGCAAGACCTCATACCTTTATCTCTCATTGTAAATTGGATTTGGCCTCCAGGGGACAAGCATCTTTTGGTTCTATGGTGCTCAGGAATATCCTTCCTTAGGGCCACCCAGGACTCAAGTAGCTGGGGACTCTGTCCTAACAGTAAGGAATGAATAAAGATTTACATCATCAGATAAAAAAGTTGTCTTACCATAAGGTGTCATCTGTGTTGTAGATCTTTATTCATTCATTACTTCCCCCTGCCTGGACTCCTGGTGGACTTTAGGAACTCCTCCTTAGGGTATTTGCTCAGACAGAGCCTCCTATCATTTTTCTCTTACTATTTCTATTATATAGGGGTGGGCAAACTTGATCTGGAGTAACTATGAGAGGAGCATTATGGGTAGGTCTTAGCTGAGAGTTTTTGACTGGTGCGAGCTTGGAAATGGCCATGTCGGTTCCGAGGACGTAACCGAGGTCCTAACAGTGATGAATGAGTAAAGATCTAAAACACAAATGAAACGTTATGGTAAGACATAGCTTCTTTTTATACATCATGCTTATTCATCTCAAAAGCCAATCCTTTCTCCACTCAGAAGTAAGGAAATACAAGCAAATGATTAAAAAATTTGCTGTGTTCTTAAACTGAAAGACAAGCCTGTCACAACTGGAAAACTAGCACCCCTTCATTAAAACAATAATACATCTGTTTTTAGAGGTCATCTAAGAATGTTGCTTGACATTACACAGCCACCATGTTCCATAGTTACACCAGAAGATTATGGAAAAAGTCAGCTGTCACTGAATAGCCTCCAGAAATTTCTGATGCACTGTCTTTCTCTACAGTGGTCCTGTCACTTGTGAAGTCCTCCAACTAGAATTTTCAGCACCCTATTCCCCAATGATTGATCCTAACATAGCAGGAACTATTTCTATACCTAAATTCTACTTAAAAAATACACCATGAAATTGTCAAACATATTGACCAGTTTCCATTTCTTAGTACAACAGGATTAGATGGCCTTTCGACTTGGTTCATTAAACATTGTAAGGAATGCATACTTTTAATTCTTCACCACAAATGTAATTAATACATTTCACAGAGTTCCTTCTCCAATGTGTAAAAAAACTGCCGTTTTCAATTCCTTTCCCATAATGGTACTGCAGCACCTTGTTACAGAATTCTGTCCCATCTCTGTTCTTCTCCTTGGTGAGATCCCCGAAAAGTTAGTTATACCTGAACATAAAACTTTATCCTGCAATGTAGGGGACCTCTCCATTGCTTCTAGAAGAATAGAAACACTATCACTGCTCTCTAAGCCTTAATAGCTGACATACTTCATGGATAAAGGCTTTTGCAGAGAATGTAGCCTTGTGTACCCCCTCCGAGGCCATTGACCTTGTGCAGCATTGATCTCTCAACTTCTCACCAGTTCTTTCAAACTTGTCTAACTTCTGCAAAATGATTCTCAAATTTTGTTCTTAGTAGTAGTATTTTTATTTTAAAATATAATCTATATCTCTTTCTCCTCTTCTCTTATTAAAGGAATCCACATGGGCTTTGTTTTGGACCCTCTTTGATAATGGCATAGTAACCTGCAAATCTCCCTTCTTCCCACAGTCAAAAATCCAGTACTACATAACTTTGCTAAACTCTCTGACCTTTATCTGACGTTTGCTTCTTAACCCTTAAAAACTGATTTGCAACACAAAAGCATAGTTTAAAACTAGCCCTTAATGGCTCAGCTGTTGAAGACCACACACTTCAAAAGATTGAAATTATGTCCCACTTCTGAGATACCTAGGTGTTTGGCTTTATTTGGCCAACACATGCAGCAGACAAAATCAAAAACAAATAAAACTCAGTTTTGGTGATGGATTATTTCTCATTACCTTTCACTAACAAACCAGAACTGCAGTTGAAAAGGGCATTTTGCTTGCACTGTTGAATATGGACTTCAACTAAATGTACCTATATCACAAAACTACTGTATACAAACTACAGCCAACTAAATATGCTGGTTTATGACATTAGCCCCTTGCTACAAGTGCTACAGTTCAGTTACCCCCCCCCCAAAAAAAAAAAGAGATGCAGTTTCTCTCCAGAGACTCATGATTCTTAGATGGCCACAAAACCAGCCCAACATGTAAGATTGTTTTTTATTCTCATTTATAAAACTCAAAATCTGGGATTGACTCCCTGAATAGTTAACAAGCAGTATTCCCACATGTATTGCATTTTCTTCAAGATATAGCCAAATGTCACTGCTCTTATCAGTCTGCATATACCCCAACACATGCACACACATTTCTTTATCTTTGAACAGCTTCAACATTCGGTACAAACTGTTTCAGCTGCGTCCTTCAAACAATTTGAACATTAGGTTAGAACAGATTCAGCAGATGCATAAACCTCACATGTATATATACAAGTAAAGAAAGTGAAAAGTGAGAGGATGTTTTGGTATATATGCCCTAGTCTTATAAAACTTTCTTACCACCCCCAATAATTTTTGTCATTGTCATAGGTGCCTTTTGTAATGGTTTAAATAGTTTGCTTACTTTTTACTGCTGCTACAAATGCTTGTATAACCTTGTTAATATTCTGTAACCCAAGCACTGTGGATTTTTGTTACACTTGTGAACATACTATAAATATGTTTCTGTATACAAAAATGATGTTGCATTCTGATTTTTGTTCATTTGTAAATATTTGCTTGATGGGAGGAGATACTAAGCCTATATGTCATTTGTACCTTTAACTGCATTCAACATTTTATGTTGCCTCCATCCAAGTTTTCCTCCTGACTTCTGTATTTTTCCTTGCCTTTTTAAATACTATTAACTTGCTCTCCATCACAAAATTCTAGTAGTCCATTCCATTGACCCCACAGTTCTATCTTTGAGGAAGTACTTTTGCAGATCTAAGTGAATAGTCTGTCCGTCCTTCGTATGTTCTTCCTGAGCCTGGGTGATTACTCCACATCTCCTGACCTGATCTTCTGTACCCACATCATGCCCCACCCCCAATATCTTTACATGTTAAGTGGGAAAAGCTTCATTCCAGTACTGTGCAGAAATATCTATAATTTTTAATCTAACTCGTGTTTACTCTTTTGCTGCATCCTGATTTTTGTTGTTCCTTGTAAGGCTTCCAGAACTGCACACAGTGCTTAAGGGCACAGCCTGACCATGTCCCAGTATAACAGGAGCATTACCATTTTTGCTTTTCATTCTTGCCTCCGAGGGTGTACCCCATCTTTCTGTTGGCTTTTACCTTATCTTGTCCTTGTGCTCTGTTTTAGGTTTGTCTGACTAACAGCTCATGTCTGTTGTTTATCCAGGAGATTGTTGCCATTCGTTCTTTCCCTTCAGGGTCCTGTCCATAACTTTCAGTGCTATTGCAGTTAAGCTGACAGGCCTGAATCCCAACCCCCACCTCCCACAGCTTACAAGAGTACCGCAGCTGTGTCTTCCAATCCATAGTATCCAATGATTTGTCAAAAAATGTCTGTCAGTAGAGCGGCCAGCACTTTGATTAGCTTTCATGGGACCCAGGGAGGCAGACTGTTCTCTGCAATTTTTCCTCTATTGGGGAAGTAATTTCCTTCTCGATCTCTTTCCTCTTCTGCATTTTTCCCACTGTTCTCCCTGCTTTGCTATCCGCCCCCTGCATGACACATTCTCTTTGCTTACTTTTGTGAGGACTCGAGTAAGTAATTCATTCAGTACCTCTGCTTTTTCCCAGTCTTGAGTTCACCTCTACAGGCCTTTGCTGAATGTAGGCCTGTCCCAGTCCAATGCATCTCCTTCTAGTGGGCCAAGCTTGATTCATCTCTGATGGGGGACATTCAGGGGCTTCCTCCCAAGGTACTCAAGCCACTTCAGCTGGCATTTCCAGGTGAAGGAGCAGTGGCTGTATGCTGAGGTCTACTTAAATTGATAACATACATACTTTATCACAGAGAGTGAGCTCATGTACCCTGCAAAGGAAATCGTTGCTTCTGGTTCAGTCTGATGTTTCATCTTTCTGTCATTACCTATAGCTTATGACAGTAGGAGATGACAGATTTGCTAGTAAATTGTGAGCTTTTTTTGTGTCTCAGTTCTTTATTAATCAACACAGTTCAGTACAATGCCTGCTCCTATACCCACACACTGGTCAGCCTCCTGGATTCATGTACCCTTACTTGCAAACAAGACTCCGGGATGCTTACATTTCTTTACCTGAGATGTATTTCACCCCCCCCCCCAATCTGGAGAAAGTAGTCCATTATTTTCCCCAAGAGAACCAAGATCTGTGAAACGATGGTTTAGATTTAAATCCCAGCAAATTTACACAGCAAATCACCTAAATGAACATTGGAAGTCACAGTCTGTTAAAGCTAAAAGGGGCAACATCATTAGCAAGCAACAGAGTTGCATCCTCAAACTGGATGCTGTGTCTATACCTTCTGATTACCTAAGCAAACAGGAGGTAAGACACAACACACCTTTGGAGTCCAATGTTCATATTAAGTATGTTTGACATAACTCCAAGAATACCAACAAAATCTGTACTTAAATACATGAACTGAATTGCACAGAGTAGAAACCTTCAAGCTCAAGTTGCACTTGCCCACAAGACATTTCAGATTAGTCGTATGACATCAAGTCCACAAAACACATTTAAACAGTATTGACAGACTCCCATGATCTTCAGTATCAGTACAAAGACAAACAAAGGTTGATCTGCTGCTCCATGACCACAATGGAGTCTGCATTGCTCCTTCTGAATTAAGGGCTCAGTTACTGGCTGAAATCTCTTGTAATGCACCCTTTGATATTCATTTACAGGTTGACTGAGGAGTGTGTGAGGCCTCTGTAATTTAAAGACACCCTTTTTGAAAACTTGGACCAATGCCCCAATTTGCTGTTTCAGTCATATTTGTTCCAGCCTTCTACACAACATTAAAATGGCTAGTTCATTATGACATTCCCAACAGCATCCAGGACCTTTTGGAGTTTGTGTTGGAAGTCATTCTCTCCTTCAGCCTTTTCTCAGCAGAAATGTTCAGTCGGTGAGGTGACCTCATGTACAGGAAAGGATCTAATTCGTGCTCTGCTTCTGCCTCCTCATAGGCATGCCCACTGGATTCAGGAGTTTCCTAAAGTGCTCCATCCACCTTTCAACAATGTCCCTGATTGAGTCAAGCATTTTTTTTCAGTAAAACGCAATATAGGTGTCATATGTAGATATTGCTGAAGCTTGATCCATCCATCCTCAACCCTTTTCCCATTTTGCACATGGAGTCAGGGTGTCACTTTTAACAGTGATAGTCATCTTGAGCCAAGGTTTATACCGCCTGGTGGCTAGCCCTGTGGCGGGCTGATGCTTGATAACATACATAAATTGTTTTTTACTGAAACAATTATGTACTATTAATGTGTCCTCTCATATTTTTTGCCTGATGTAAGAATTTTTCTTCATTACTAGTTTTATTTTTGCATTTTTAAATATTCTGAGGCTTATCTCCAACTTCGTCACTGAAAATGAGCACACTCTAGTCCAGTTTTTTTTTCCCGGTCAGCAAAATCCTAGTAAACAGATGAAGCACTGAAGTCTTCTAAAAGTTCACATTTCTATAAAATAATGAGCCAGGACCCAGATCTGCCTTGTTTCTGCTGCTTGGCTGAGGACCAGAGTGGGGAAAAGTACCGTAAGTGCACTAGTAGATGCAGGAGAGTGACATTTCTAGCCTATTTTGTTGCCCAGAGGATGTCAGTAGCTGAAATTGCATTGTTCATGGTTTAGGGAGAGAGTCATTCATTACCTTCAGGCCTTTTTAGAGCATCAACAACAGACAGAGCACTTACCAACAAAATTTGGAAATAACTGAGACGAAGGCCCCACATTAAGGGTACATATTAAATATTGGTACTATTATCTTAGAAATTCTCAAAATGATTTCCAATTTTAGGAGGAATGGAGCAAACCTTTGAGCAGCATTAGGAGTCTACCTACAAAATAGGGACAATTGTCAGGTCTGATCACAGACAAAAACGGAGGGCAAAGAACAGCAGTGTTGTCTAGAAGGTCAGCATATTCATGAGGTGAACTCTGTCCCTTTTTGTCATAGGCTTGTCCTTGTCTAATTATATTTTAAGTTTATGCTAATTTAGAGGCCCTGGAGAGTTGCACATGCAGCAGTCACCTTAGGGAGTATGTCCTGTTGTGCTGTTATCACCCATCACCTAGTTAATTAATTGAAGCATGCTTACTATTAGTCTGATCCTGAGCAGCCAGGCCAAACTGTCTTCATAAAGCTGTTGATGCAGTTCTGGTGGTTGGGGGTGGGGGGGTCATAGCTGAGAGACTTCATTATTTCATGGTTGAAGTCTCTAGGGATGACCATAAGATGCGAAAAGTCTTCTCAGACCCCCTTTTAAGAGAAGTGTCTTTACTTGGGCCAAGTTGAACACATTCCAGTGACTTTTAATTCCTGTCTACAGAGAGAGCTCTGATAGTTATGGCTACGATAACCTAGATAAAGATACAGTGTAGGGATGAAACCTGTAACTTCCAACATCTTGGCTTTTTGACCTTCATGATCTGCCTTTTATATATGTGAATATACAGTATATGTTGCAGTGGACCTCAAAGTCTCAGTAGCTGTGGTTACCACATGCTCACCAAGCTTGTTTTAGAATGACGGACAGTCCCGCAGTTTGAAGGTGATGCTACCCTTCCTGCAGTCAGATCCATCACAGCCCTGGCAGTCTGTTTTGCTGTTAGGATGGGGAACTTGCCTTAACTCGTTCATGTGAAGTGTTTTCCACTTGGAGCCAGTGTTTCTCATTAGTAATTTGGAGTTACTTGTCTAGCCAGTCTGGAGGAACAGCTATTTTCAGTGTCCTTCTTATCTAGACTAACAACCAGCCCTATTACGTGGAGCATCAACAGAGAATGGAACACTCGTTCATAATGCTGTACAAGAGTAATGTGATTTTGGCAGTGAGGCAGAGACAGCATCACCACCATCTCAGCAGTTCATATTAAAGATGAAGTGAGTGTGTCTGTAGACTTCCTGAGGCACTCTTGTCCTGTTTCAGAGTTGAGGACGTAGGAGCAGTACACTGTTTGAATCTTCTAGAAGTGGAAAAACTCAGGAAATTGACTATTTTCCCCTCTGGAAAACATGGTTTGCTTCTCCTTTTCTACTGCATACAGCATGTCAAAGAGAGGCAGGGAGAAGATCTGTATGGCATCCCACCATTCTTTCTATTTCTGTGCCTAATCATGAAATTCAGGAGGAAAAAGATTGTTCCTTCTTCATCCCTTGGTAGATAGAAAAGGAATTGTTGAAGTTCTCAGGTCCCTGGCAATGCACAAATTCCTCCTGTTTGAGCCAAAGAGGTACCTGTAAACTGAGGTGATAACTAGCTCCATCTTCAGGTACAGTTCATTGCTTAGACACCTGGACCTTTACTTGAACATTCTAATGCATAACTTGAAGTTGATGAGGGCTGCTTGAACTTTGCAAGCATACTCTGCTAATTGGGAGCGTTTATCTGTCTGCTTGAATAGTCTTACCCAGATCTGCAATTACAAAAGATTATGATCTGTCTCAGACATCTCTTTGACTTTTTTTTTTAATTCCATGGCCCTGATTCAGGTTTCTTCCATTTTTGTGGATCATTATCTTTTGGAAGAAAGAATGGTTGCTCAGTACAAGCTTGTCAGTCAGATCCCCAAGAGGGATTTGCATCATCATCTACCTTTAAGAACCCCTCCACTCCTTGAGATTTGAACTTAATCACTGACAAGTTTGCCCGGTTTCATTTTTTAATAATCGTGTTCTGTACAGTTGAAATTTGTTTGCTACTGATTTTTGCATTTACTGCTGACACACACAAGATCTCAGTGCAGTACTTCCTTACTTGCAGTGATCTTTATGTGATCTTTCACAATAATCAAGTGATCCTGAAGATTAACAGGATTTAAAAACAACAAGCTGCTACTAAGCCAACACAGTTCCTAATTCCAAGCAGCAGAACTAAACACCTCCAATAAGCACAGTCAGAGAGGTGAAACTCATCAAAGATAAAACTCAGCCAGATAGCTAAACTCACTGAAGCAGGTCTTTATAAATTCCAAAGGGATAAGCAAACAAGACGCCAATAAACAAACTACTTCAGTTTTATTAAGCACCACGATACTGCTTTTCGTCGGCGCCCTGCAACAACTTCTTCAGACTTTGAAAAATAACAACTCACACTTAAGTGCTGCTACATTTAAAGCCATTGCAAGCAAAGTCTATTACAAAACACACCCTCCAATTACCTTAAAGGAACAGGCACAAGTAGCTTCAATCTAACTAAAATGTTCCTCTCCCTTAAACACACAGTATAAAAAGTTGTATATAATATAAAATATACAACTGTAAAACTAATACTGTTCCTTACATAGCACTTAAATAATGCAATTGACAGTTAATAATATTATAAAAACACACTTACTTTGAACCAAATACGCATAAAAAGACTGACACATTAAAATAAGAAAAAAAAGGCATGCCATAATATTTCAAATATTGATAAAAAAAAGACATTCCATCTTCCAAACATGGTATAAAATATATATCAAGATAGTATGTTATCTATCAGCTGTGTCCTTAAGCTGAGGAGTTTGGAAAGATGATGCATGGGGGGTATAACATCGGGAGTGATTTGGACATGGGACCGGCTGAGTGATCTTGATATATATTTTATACCATGTTTGGAAGATGGAATGTCTTTTTATCAATATTTGAAATATTATGGCATGCCTTTTTTATTCATTTTAATGTGTCAGTTTTTTTATGCATATTTGGTTCAAAGTAAGTGTGCTTTTATAATATTATTAACTGTCGATTGCATTGTTTAAGTGCTATGTAAGGAACTGTATTAGTTTTACAGTTGTATATTTTATATTATATACAACTTTTTATATTGTGTGTTTATGGGAGAGGAACATTTTAGTTAGATTGAAGCTACTTGTGCCTGTTCCTTTAAGGTAATTGGAGGGAGTGTTTTGTAATGGACTCTGCTTGCAATGACTTTAAATGTAGCAGCACTTAAGTGTGAGTTGTTATTTTTCAAAGTCTGAAGAAGTTGGTGCAGGGCGCCGACGAAAAGCAGTATCGTGGTGCTTAATCAAACTGAAGTCTTTCGTTTATTGGCGTCTTGTTTGCTTATCCCTTTGGAATTTATAAAGACCTGCTTCAGTGAGTTTGGCTATCTGGCTGAGTTTATCTTTGATGAGTTTCACCTCTCTGACTGTGCTTATTGGAGGTGTTTAGTTCTGCTGCTTGGAATTAGGAACTGTGTTGGCTTAGTAGCAGCTTGCTGTTTTTGCCTTTGACTTCCAGAACAAGCATACGTGTGTTTGGGAGGCGTTTAGTCCTGCTGTTTGGCATCAGGAGCTGTGCTGGTTTAGTAGCAGTTTGTTTTTTCTTGCCTTTGATTAACAGGATTTATTCAGTTGATTTTGTTTTTCAGAAAACTGTATTCCTATTAAACCTACAGATGCAAGTTACCATTGTGTGATCTCAGAGTTATGTTAGATAAAAGATTTACCCCCGATGAAGCTTCCTGCTTGGAATGTTTTAGGGGCCTTGCCTCCTACTTGAAACATATTTGTAGGCTTGAACCTATTTGATGGACTGGATATCATGAATCCTACTTTGCTGGAAATTAGTTTGATCATGGGTACACAGCCAGACTAGCCCACATTTCTTACAGTAAAGCGATCTCTGAATCAGTCCACTAGTATCTTTGTATTTTTATGTGGCAAAATCCAAGGGTGAGTGGGCTGTTCATATACTTGATATGCACTTATCAATTCAGATTTTACCCAAAGTGAATGCATGAATTTAAAAGAAGATATGGGCGGACTGTTTGTCCCTGTTGAGCTGGCTAAGGAATACTTGGCTTTGGCTATGCAAACATTATCTCTGCAACTTGCTGAATGCTTCATCTTTTTTTTTCCTCTGTTGAACTTCTCCTTGGCTGTTGCTTTCAAAAGATTTCTTCTAGGATGGTGGATGCTTGTTTCATTACTGGTGCTGCAGCCGTCTTCATTCATAGTTAAAAGGTATGCAATTCAAGTGACCATAGAGGTGCCTAGCCCAGTTTTTCCAATTGCCCCAGAGCAATGTCTGGTTAAATTCACACAGTAAGCAAATTGAGGCTGAATGAATCTACAGGAAGCAGCTCATTAACAACTTTTAGCCTTAATCTTATGTGCTAATGGTTTGTTTTCAATTCACAGCTTTATAGCACACTCGTGCTTGGATATGAATAGTAGGAGTTTGGCCTCTTCTGGCTCTGATTTTATAATTCATCCTTCTGAATTCTGCCTTTTTTTTAATCGTTGAGATACTTCTCAGTTATTGGCCAGTGCAGAGGACCCTTGGAAGGAACACAATATATGTGAGTACTCACCATATCAGTTAATCTTCATTTGGGTTGTCTGTATCTGGTGGTTCATAGGTTCATAGGTTCATAGGTTCATACTAGGCTATCTGCCCGAGGGCATTTATAAGCCTAGCCCATTGTTTTGTGGCTTACGCCACCCCTTTAGTATGGGGAACTATACCCATTATTTTGCTGTGCCTCTGTCGAGCAGTGACACTGAGGTAATTCCTGGGGTATATCTGCGATCTCCCATCCATTGGTCAAGATTTCTCTTGAACAAGGCCAGCGAGGTGCTCTGCCTCACATGTACCGGGATTTTGTTCCACAGCATAGGGAGTCTTTGGGTGATGAATCTATCTCTCCAGCATGGCCTATTAATAGCCGCGTCGAGGTTTATGTCTCCTGCCCTTGTGGCTCTGATGGATCTAGATTTTTTGAGGTGAAGCATATTCATCAAATCTGGGTTTGACATGGCCTTGTATGTTAGGCAAAGGTCACCTCTGAGCAAGCGGTAAGCGACTGAATAGAGCTGGAGTTCTTTCAGTCGGGCAGCATAGGACAGATTTTTGAGACCCTTTATCCTTTTGGTGAGGAACTTTGTGGCCTCTCCAGCTGCTGCAAGTGTCGGGTCAGATACATTCCGAATGGGGCATTGTACTCAATCATTGGTCTGATGAGTGATGCGTAAAGGGAGACTATGACCTCCCTTGATCTAGATGAGAATCCCTTCATGATAAGGTGGGCAATGTAGAAGGACTTCCTAACTACTTTAGCTACATGGGTGTCGAATGACAGACTACTATCAACCTGGGTCCCCAGGTCCCTGATAACTTCTTCTGTGCTCAGTGGATTGCCACCTATTTGGTAGCTAGGGGTAACCTTGTTTTTCCCGAAGGGTATGACTATGCATTTTTTTGGCATTTAACTTTAGGCCGTGGCTCTGGCACCAGTTATCCGCTTTCTGTGAGACCCTTCTGAAGGATATCTGTGTCAGATGTGTTTTCTACTATGGCCCAGTTTGCAGTCATCTGCAAACTTTGTCAGCCATAACCCTCCTGTGTTTGCTTGTACTGAAAAGTAGATGCCAAACAAGAGTGGGCCCAGGACTGAGCCCTGTGGGACACCACTTGTGACAGGCTTTGAGTCTGACATGGCGCCAGCAACTCTGACCCTGTGGGTTCTGTCACTCAGCCAGTTTGCAACCCATCTTGTGATGTATGGGTTAACATTTAAGCTGATGAGTTTTTCAATGATACCCGAGTGGGGTATTGTATCGAAGGCCTTAGCCAGATCGAGGTAGGCTGTATGGACTGCCTTTCCCTCATCAATGGCTTTGGTGACTGTTTCGAAAAAGTCAACCAAGTTTAAAAGGCATGATCTGCCTTTGACAAAGCCAAACTGGGTTGGATCCAAAGTCTGCAAATTCCTATGTCTTTATTTATGAGGTCCATTATGATCCTCTCCATGGCTTTGCAGATAAGGCTTGTCAAGCTAATGGGCGGTAATTTCCAGGGTCTGTGGAGGCACCGCCTTTGTGAAGTGGGACCACAGTTGCAGTGCGCCACTCCTGGGTGCGTATCCAGAGGTAAGACTTTGATTAAACAGCTGTCCTAGCTGTGGGTTTAATTCCTCATTGAGTTCGTGGAGCACACAGCCGGGGACACCATCGGGTCCCATGGATGCTGTGTTTTTTGCTTTGGAGAGAGCAGTTCTCACTTGGGCGCTGGAGATGTTTGGGGGGCTGCACTCATTTGGTATAGATATCTCTCCTTTTGGGGGGGAGGGGAGTTTGCACTGAACCTGTCAGCCAGTATGTTGGCAATGTCTGTAGGATCAGTAATCTTCACATCATTTTGAACTAGTTCTGAGCATATCTGGGAGTTTCCTCCTAGGTTTCTAACATAGCTAAAGAAGGCCTTATGTTTGTCTTTTGAGTCTTTAGCTATTTTTCTCTCGAAATTTGCTTTGGATGATTTTATGAGAGCTCTTAGTTTTTACTTATAGTGATCAAGGGTGTCTTACCTTTTAAGGATTTTGCTCTATCTTGTAGTAGCTTCCTCCTTTTGTTGTAGAGTTTGTTTATGGCTGGGGTCCACCAGACTGGACGCTTGCCTTTGGTACAAAGAGTCTTTGTTTTGCTTGGGATTGCCTTATCCATGCAGTCCTGCAGGTGCTGGTAGAAGGCGTTTGTAAGTGATTCAGCGGCTTGAGTATTGTTTTCCGCCGGCTCGGGAGCCTGAAAGGAGACCACACTAGTCTTTAGAAGTGTGTAGTCGGCTTTTGAGAAGTTCTTTACTGTGGTCTTTTTATTTCAGGTGGGGTGGGATGAGGACCTCCAGCGAGATTAGTTTGTGATCTGATCTCACCAGTGAGGGGTATACTTCCGGTGTTGAACATTGTGCTCCCATGTTCGTGATGATGAGATCAAGTATGTTATCTCCTCTTGTGGGGATGGTGACTAGTTGTTCCATGGCATTTGAGTTTATGAATTCCAGGAACTTTTGGGCTAGGGTGTTTGGGCTTGAGTAGTGTTCCCAGTCTATATTAGGGTAATTAAAGTCACCTAGTATGATGGTGTTTGGTGATACATTTAGCCCGTCTAGTGTTTTCAGGAAGGCCATGTGAGTTTCCTGAGTTTGTGAGGGTGGCCTGTAACATGCTACAATTTGCAGAGCAGTCTTGCCTATGGTTAATTGCACCTGGATGGTCTCCGATGCATCGATGCGTTGCCACCAGTCTTGAGGTGTGGGTGTCCTTGATGAATATGGATACCCCCTCCTTTCTTGGTATTGTCCGGATTTTGGGGCGGAACGCATGATATGAGGTAAAACCTGATAGCGCTGGGGTGCTCTCAGGAGCCTTGAACCAGGTTTCTGTCACAGCACAGACATCGATGTTCTCCATACTGAGAAGGGCCTCGAGTGCGTGCATTTTGAGATTTAGACTTCTGGCATTGAGCAGCATTACCCTTAGGTTTTTCCTTTTTTGTGTTCTAGGGTGGTAGGTTTAGAATTTGTGGCTTGCCTAAAACAGTCACTATGGGGGTGGCAAGAGCCTTTGCCAATATCCGGTATCCCAGGGTGACAGGTGCAAGCCGTCCCTTGCGAAGCAGCGTGGCTTGTCCAGCATGTCATCCCAGGCAGACAGATACTGGATCCCCTTTGAATGACACCAGTGTTTAAGCCAATTGTTAAAGCTGATCATCTTATCTCTGTATTGTGGCATCATTCTTGGTGAAGGTAGGATACTGCTCAAGGTCAGGGTCATACCTGCCTGGGCTACATAATCAGAGAGCTCCTCAATGTCTCTTTTCATGTAGTCCAAGGAGGTGCGTCTCAGGTCGCTTACACCAGCGTGGACAATGACTGAGTCATATTTGTACCTGCTGTTGAGAGACCTGAGTGCTTGCGTTATGTGGCGGATTCTAGCGCCCGACAGGCAGCTTACTGTGACCTTCTCCTTACTCAGTCTGGTGAGCGGGACATCAGTGTGTCTGACTATGGAGTCACCAATGACTAGTGTGTCTGGCATTGTGTTTGGCCTTAAGGGCTGTGACTGTTTGACACTCTGACTGTGAGGTCTATGTGTTGCGGGTGTTGTGTTCTGAGGTGGTGGTTGTTTGGGTGTCTGCTTTGGTGGCCTCTGCTGTTTTGGTAGATTTTGATCAGAGCCTCCAGTATGTCTTTGTGTGTTTATGTGTATGATTTGAGGTTGTAATGGTACTATGTGAGACTGGGTCTATAGTGTGTGTGGTAACCTTCTCCTCCTGACTGGTCTTGCCAGTCCTATGTTGAGAGAGCTCAGCCTCCAGTTTGGCCATATAGTTGCATCTCTCGCATGTATTTGTGTTTTGTGGGAGGAGGAAAGGGTTGTCTGTGTACATGAGGCAATTGAAACATTGCCTCAATATTCCCAGGTTCACCAGCTGAGCAGGAGAGGACACTAGCAACTGATCCCTCGACATGCTAGAAGGGTAGACGAAAAACTTTAAAAAGATTCCGGGGACGTGGGTGACCGAGAAATGGGGGTTGCCTTTTGGGGTACTATCTATGACAAGAGTGCCGTATCAAGGTAATAAGTACTGTAGGAGCAAGTGCTAGGTTTAATAGATAGAGAATAGTCTACTTGGAGTCAAGTAGAGTTGATCTTTTAGTTATAGGATACGCTGATTTGATCAGTAGTATAGTTCGAGGAAGGTAGTTTTAAGGGAAAATTTGAAGAGTGGACTTTAGGTAGCCCGAATAGTTTAAACCTGCTTAACCGGCACTGCCCTAGTGTGCAACAGTGGCAGCTCCGCTCTAAATCGCTCTAACGCGCGTTTAGCGCTTTTATACCAGGGGCTGGAAAAAGCTAGAAACTGGCCCAAAACGACCAATAAACTACTAGTTACTGGCTGAAACCTCACAAAACTGGACAAAAGGCAGCTCAATGCTTCCCACTCCCACTGGTAAGCAAGGTAGCTTCCCTTCCCCAAATAAGGCAAGGAAACAGTACACAGGAACTACAACCAAAGCCCAGGAATCAGCAACTCTGAAACTGGACTAAACTAGTAAACCAGGAAAAACAAGAGATATTTTTTCTTTTTTTCTTTTTTTTCACAAAACAGGCAGAAACAGGTACAGCAAACACTTATAAATGCTATGAATCAGCTACTACAGCTTACACAGAAGAATTTGCTACAAATACAGTCAAATAGTAACAAACAAGGATTCCAAGTGCAATATTAAGTTAAATGCAGTAAAACAGCTTCAATGTAACAGAAAGGCAGGCGAAATACAGTTGCTAGGTATTCAGATGTGGAAAGCAACAAAAATATACTTAGTATCAAGAAAAGTCGCTTATTCAGCTCTCTGCAGCCTGGATTACTCTGCTGGCCCACGTGGAGTCTGTGCTGAGTAGGTACAAGCTGAAAGTTTTATACCAGGGGGCTGGAAAAAGCTAGAAACTGGCCCAAAACGACCAATAAACTACTAGTTACTGGCTGAAACCTCACAAAACTGGACAAAAGGCAGCTCAATGCTTCCCACTCCCACTGGTAAGCAAGGTAGCTTCCCTTCCCCCAAATAAGGCAAGGAAACAGTACACAGGAACTACAACCAAAGCCCAGGAATCAGCAACTCTGAAACTGGACTAAACTAGTAAAGCAGGAAAAACAAGAGATATTTTTTTCTTTTTTTTACTTTTTTTTCACAAAACAGGCAGAAACAGGTACATCAAACACTTATAAATGCTATGAATCAGCTACTACAGCTTACACAGAAGAATTTGCTACAAATACAGTCAAATAGTAACAAACAAGGATTCCAAGTGCAATATTAAGTTAAATGCAGTAAAAACAGCTTCAATGTAACAGAAAGGCAGGCGAAATACAGTTGCTAGGTATACTTCTCCTCTCTTCCACGTCTTAGATAACTTTTAAACTTGACTAGTGG
This sequence comes from Protopterus annectens, assembly GCF_019279795.1. Classification (NCBI taxonomy): domain Eukaryota; kingdom Metazoa; phylum Chordata; order Ceratodontiformes; family Protopteridae; genus Protopterus; species Protopterus annectens. Next base: position 449,681,003 of record NC_056746.1, on the reverse strand, counting down.
ATGCCTAGCCCTGTAATACTAGGAAGCTTGTAATTTTTTTTGTATATGTTAGTCATTTAGGTGTGCACACTAAGATTCCACAGGACCAGTCTGCTAGACCAACAAACTAAGCCATGCCGTATGGCAACAGAAAGCATTCATTCAATTATATATGGGTGCTAGAGAATGAAGGAATTACACTGAGCAGAGGGTACTCAAGGTGTTCCCAGCTGTTAAACATTGCAGGGAATCTTCTCAGAGATAAACTGATATGGTGGGTATCCTTGCATCTTTTATATCTTGTAGCATGTGTGAAGCTGTCTTGGTAGCTTGCTTCATTTGAAACTTGCATATGTTTTGAATGGAAAGAATGATTCAATTAAAACCCTAAATATTAAAATGGATCCACCTTTTCCAGGATAAATCTGTAAGTAATAGTTTGGTGGAACATTATATGGAGTGTACACACACTGTTTTGTAGATGTTAAAGAAAGTATGTCCTCTTTTCTTGTGCCATTCAGTTAATTGTTCTAGATCCTGTAACAGACCAGTTTGAATGTTACTGGTATACTAATGTGAGTAGGCCATCTGCATGAAGTAGGGCATTCAGGTCAGGTTTCAAAGTGGATAAGATGTTAATAAAAATGGTGATAAAATGACCAAACACTGAATCTTCTGGTATTCCCAGCCAGTAGCTTAGCTAGGGTGGGCAAAGTGGGCAGGCATCCCTGGTGCAGAGTGTTAGAGGTCATGATCGGCCAATGTCAGTCACTCTTCAGTGCATACCAGCATTTAGAAATAAATACTGGTGTTGCATTTGTGGTCAAAACTGAGCACTGTAGTGTTCTGCGTGTGTGTGGTGTCAACTGTAGCAACAGCTAGCTACAACTGTGGCAGACAGTTTGAGTTGCAAGATGGAGGAATGACAATGAGGACAAAAATGGCTAGCTATACCTCTGACTCCAGCTCTGTAGTAGGGTTACCACCTGTCCCTCTTTGGGTAGTTGTGTCCTGCAAAAAATTGTAAAAATGGCAAATGTCTTGAGATTTTAGGACAAAATTATTTGCTATATTTTATGTAATAGTTGCATAAAACAGTTATTCTGTATCTGAAACACCTAAATGCTATAAGAAACAGAATAAGCAACTAAAATGCTACAATAATAAGCTTTTATTTAGGCAAAAAAGTGAAGTTGGGTCCTTTGTACTGGCTGTGGGTATGTTTCGCCCTGCAAAATCTGACAATTGTACTAAAAATATCCCACTTTGGGCATTTGAAAAGGTGGCATTCAGGTAAGTCTTTAAACCATTACAGAGGACCTATGCAAACCCTTAGCAGTCCAGTACTGTTAAGAGGTGAGATCGGTTGGTGCCATGTAAAACTTTTATTAAGTCATTGATTTCATCATTAGTGAGCAGTCCACGTTTCACGTTAAAATAGATGGCATCAGTGAGTGTCCACTGTACCATGCACATCCTTCTTCCTGATCTGAATCCATGTTGTGTATCAGATAGAATTTGTAATTGCCAGAAAGTTCTGGTACCTGATCTACAGTAAGTTTTTTTAATAATGCACCAATGCTAGGAATGACTATCAGTGACAGATAATAGGGGTGAAATGGGTGGCCTCCTGGGGCCCAAAAGACCTGGGAGGCTATGGACAGACAAATAATTCCATTTAAAAAAAAACTTTTTTTAGCACTGCTGTTTAGTTAGCATACTGTATGTATTAAGCAATTGAGTGTAGTTTATTTATTTGTTTTGTTTAAAAATAAAGTTAAATTATAGGTACTGCAAGTTTTTTCTAGGTATATTTCAGTGTATACCAATTGCAAATGCACAGCATTTGCCAGTGCTGTTACTTTATTTAATTCATTTATTTTTTTAATTTTGTGTTCACATAAAAACTAAATCAATAAACGAAAAAGTGCAGTCCTCCTTCAGCAATGCCCGGCATAGCTCTAACACTTTCTGTTCACTGGCTTCCAGTGATTCATTGAGAAGCCAATGAGCAGAAAGTATTAAATACTATAGCAGATAGCTGGGGAAGGTCGCAGTAATACTTTCATATAGATATATATTTAAAATTGTGGCAGGCAGCCAGACAGAATACTGACAATTGCAATCTGGGAGAGACTGCAATGTAGCTGTTAGTTGTCCTTCATTTTGCAGACTGTCTCTGGTGTTGCCTCATGCTTTGGTCTGTGTCCTATTTATATGTTTGATTACTTATTTAAATGTGTTAACTGGGTAGGGCACTGATCACAAATGATCAATTTCAGTCTCAGTTTGAAAAGTACAGCAATAAAATTAATTTATACAATACACATGAAGTGTTAAGGCAATATAGCGTATATGCGTATACAACAACATTAGAGTAATGTAGCAATAAGTTAAGTGTAGTTAACTGTCCAGTATGAGAAATTCTTTATATTATGCAGCCCATTGAAGTTTAAATGAGCTTATACATTATTGAGAAGTTACATATACAAAATATGAGACTCATCTTAAGGTAATGCTGATACTCAGAGGGATATATAAAGTAACAAAGTTATCAGACAGTGACAGAATATGGTGTGCTTAGGTAACGTGGTCAGGGGCATAAGACTGGCATTTAGCAAGTTTCAGAAGTCGAGTTTTTTAGTTGTGTCCATAAGACTGAGTTTGATTATATTTCTTTGTGATAGTAAGGAATAGAGTCCCAGAATTTGGAGCCAAGAACATTGAACCAATCTGTACAGTGAAGCTTAGTTTTGAGGGATAGTAGTAAGGGAGCTGAATGGTAATTATTCCTGAGGTTGCATGATGAGGGATGTCATTAGTTTAGGTGTGGAGGGGGAGAATATTTGGTCGCATACAACTTTGTACATTTGGGAGCATTGACAGTGCTACATGGGAGCACATGCCTCCAAGTACTCTAGTGTCTGGAATAGCTAAACATTAAAAGAAGAAATGCCCCCATTTTTTCATAAACTGATTCCCTTCTGAAACACAGTTCCTCAAATGCATCTTTACCAAGTAAGCCCAAAACTCAGTCTTTGACTGGCTCCTTTTTAAACTTTGATCTCTTAAGTAAGTGTGTGCTCAGTGCGGTCTTTTCTTTTAGAGCAACTGAACTGCTTCTTTTAGTACTGAACTCAGCAAAGCACATTCTTGCTTATGATCTGAATACTTATTCTTACACAGTATGAAATGGAGAGAATATTTTTTTTAGAAGGATAGGTGGGGGAGGGGTGTGTATTCTGTACCTGATGATCTCATGAAGCAAATTCTGATGTCTGTGTGGTAGTAAGTAAATGCCAGTATTATTATGACTAATTCAGGAAATGCATTGTTTTAGCTGGAGGAGCTGTGTTGGGTTAAGTGACTTGTTCAGATACAACCAGTAGGCAAATGGAGGTAGAACGAATCAAACTCGAACCGTAACTACAGAAGGCATCTGATATAAGAGCTTAGAGTTTTAATCCTCTTCACCAACAGCTGGACCTCCATTGGCTTCTATCCTTGTTAAATCACAGAGGACAGCAGTCAGTCAGTGTCAGCCAATAGATTTTCGTAGTTCTCTTTGCTCACAGGCATTTCCTTGCAACACTTATCATTGTTTTAACTTTTTAAGTGAATTTGAGTAGTTTGACACTTAAGGCTGTGAGCTGTTAAACAGTTACCTGTAGTCAAAAGTACAAGGTTTAAATCCTGCATCTCTGCTTGCCTAATGTGAGCAAATAACTCCGTCAGTACTACTGAGTGTTCACCCCACCACAGGCATACATACTACTTTTGTCTTTGCCCAGGCCAGAATTCTTTAGTGAAGAAGTGAAAATTATTTTGGTCTGTTCCTTGTTAAATTTGTCAAATTGTTGAGAGGACTGCATCACTAAATAACAAAATGCATGTGAGTCTCAAGCTTTGTGTCCTTAAGAATTGATGTCCACTTGCTGCTATTGGAGGAGATGCTTCAGGGGACTCTCGTTTGTTAAAAGATGCTTCTTTCTCTTGTGGCCCTGTGGTGCTTCCTTTCACTGTTCCGTCTGTTCAAGGTATCTGTGGGAGGTAATTAAGTGGTCCTTAAGTTCAGTTAAAAAGATGACAAGTACTCAGTTCCTGTTCCAATAGAACTGTTAATTTTTGTCTTTATTTTTGTTTAAGGCCATTATAGCAACTTACAGTGTTCCCTGGATGTAAACTAGCTAAATAATACATGTATAACTCTGAGGCTGAAGTTAATTTCATACTACCTAAGTGGGGTCACATTACACTATACCACTGCTTTATTCTGTTACACTTGCTGACGTAAACATTTTATACAGCTCATAGTTAGTAACAAATTAATTTACTGCACCTTTGACTCATGGTAAACGAGGATTAGTTTGTGTGTTGTGGAGTCATCTGCACTCTCACATTTTTTTTTTGGCATTATTCACACTCACATTTTTTTTTTTGCATTATTCCACTCTACTGTTCCGAAAATGTGTAAGTTGCTTGTACGCTATGCATGTATTTCAGTTATTTAACTTGTAACAGCTGTAACTTTTTATTATCTGTTCTCCAGTAGTATTCCTTCCTATTCACTGCATTTTATTTACTTATATACTTGAAATGATGCTTTATTTTATGTTAGTCTGCTGCTGGTCACAAACTTTACAGTGCTCTTAATTGATTTTGAGTCACATTTTTGCTTGTCGCCATTTGACCTCTTGCATTTAATAGATCTCCTGCATCTAATATAGAAATATTTAGTTTACCTATATCATACTGGTGTGTTGCTCTATTAGCTTACAGTAATCTTGCACAGTTTTTGGTCATACTTTGTCTGCAAATGTTTATACATCTCTCCTTGTCTACTCACTAGCCCCTCCTTTAAGCAGTTCTTTTTGTATTCTTTCTTTCTACAGTCCCTAATTTTCTGTCCCAGGAGTGTTCCCTCACTGAATTGCTGCCTGTATTTCTTAACCTTGTCGTCACCAGCATTGTGATTCAAAATCCATTAAATGTATAAGTGTTTGCAGTGTATGTCTTAACAAATTTTGCCTCATTACCTGGTCTCTGCAAATATAATCAGTCAGCATTTCTAGGCTAGTGGTGTGCACACTACTCAGACTCTCTTATTTAGGTTACCTTCCTCCGTTTACCATTAACAATTGCATTTCCCCTCTTTCTTAGTGGTTTACTTGAATTGAAAATAATTCCTACTAAACTTTAACCAGTCTTACATTTTTCTGTTGTAGAAACTGAACGTGAAGGTTTAATTAATATTTAAATGCACTGACCTGGGCATGCTACTATAGCTGATTGTTTTTTTGTTTTGTGTATACTGCCTCGTGGTTCAACCTGCTCCATTCATCCTCTCTTCACAGGCTCATTCTACTCCCCTACCCTACACCCAAATCCCACCCATACTACATTTAAACTACTACTTCTTAGCCACACCCACACCTACAGACATACCAATCACCTCATCATTACATCATATCTCCTCCTACTCCATCTCCATCTTCCTAACACCACCCCCTCACAATCCCTACACTTTCTAGGTTCTACCTAATCTAATACCTTATTTCCTGTAGTCCCACTCACTGTCTTTTACATAATACTCTGCATTTACCCTAACTACTGTACTTGTTAATACACCTTACTCTTACTAGTATTTATATCAACATCATTTCTGCTATGTCAAATTCAATCAGACTTTCCCTACTTAACATACATGTAAACTGCTACTTTTCTTTGTACTGGTTCAACTCCCAGCTGTTAACCCTATCTTCCTTTCCTCTAAACCCACAAATGTTACATCCAACCTCTTTCTTGTTCACCCACTATTCTTCTCCAAATGTAAAATTATGTCTACCACATTTCATACAGTAATCAACAGAATACACCTTAGTCGACCCAAAAAACAGCACCAGCCACCCCATTTATACACCTAGAATCTCAACTATACTTCTCAGTGGTGATAGTCAACCCAATCCAGGCCCCACTTAATCTGCTTCCCATCAGCCTAATTGCCTAAAATACCTACATTTAGTCACACTAAACTTCCAAAGTATTCAAAAAAATCACTGACTTCCATGCTTGGACATACCACAACCAACTAGACATTATTGCTGCCACAGAATCCTGTCTCAAACAAAACATAATTCAAAATTCCTTTCCCCAGATTTCAATAGTGTAAGGTGCTGGATAGGGAGCACAAGGAAGGAGGAGGTGTTGCACTCTTCTTTCCTAAATCCTACTATGTAACCTCTTTCTCCAACAACATTCCCCAATTCTCTACTGCAGAAATTCTCATCTCATTCCTAAAATTAAATAAAACCAAAAGCCTATGTATTGTAGAATCCCCCAGGTAATAATATACCAATTCTAGAAGATATCATAGCCTGGATATCCAGTACAATCAAACATGAAACCATTATATTAGGAGTTGTTAATATTAATTGATTATAATTCTGCACCAGTTTCCCATCCTGTAACATCAACTTATTTAACTTTACTCCATTAATTACATTCCCAACTAGGTTCAATAAAGGTAATACTGAAGGCTCCATCCTAGACTGGATTATTGTCAGTGATCCAAGCAAAATTTCCTCAGCAGGTACTTTCCTAAATACTCTTAGTGATCATCTCACTGCCTATGTACTCAGAACACCCCCTTCTCTTCAAAAAGAACATCTGTGCAAGCAAATATGGAATTTGACAAACTTTAATCCACAAACATTCACCAACATTTTGAAACACATGGACTGGAATATCAATAACCATTGCCCTAGATAATGCAGGCAACTACTTTAACATAGCTTTTCTAGAAATTCTTAACATACACTCCCTTCGGATTGAAAGAATTAAATCTAACTATGTCCCCTGGTTAACCAAATCTACAAAACAACTAATGCAAAAAATTTTGAAACCATAGCAAAAATAAATCAGTCCATCCTTCAGAATTTCAGACAACTCCGAAATCAAATTAAAAGAACAGGTTACTAAAGACAAAAAAGAATAATTCTAAAAATTTCAATCCAAAAACATGAATAACCCGAAAAAATTCTGGACTGTCATGACTTCACTTCTAAACCCTGGCTCTAAAAATAATCCTACTCCTTTTCCTAATACAAGTCACCCTGACGTAGCCAATCTCTTTAATACCCACTTTATTAACACCACATCCAACTTTCCCCAACCCCACTCTGATTCAGTCTGCACTATGATGGCACCATCTTTTACAACCTACCTTACTCGTCACTCTTCCTTCTCATCCTATCTCAATTCCACTAACGCTTCCACCCAACTAATGTCTTCTTTTACTCTAAAGCCTATTCCTACCTCTACCATTAAAAGACTCCTTTTCATACCAAAACCTAGCTGTAAGGCATGATCTACCCCTTGAATATCTAAAACTTGCTGCAGAAGCTATAAGCTTACCCTGTTAGCATACTTATAAATAGATCCATTCTCGAATCCTATGTTTCAAAAACCTGGAAAATTACTTGTATCCTACCCCTTCAGCAAGGTGGCAACCCCACAAATCTCTCCAGCTACCACGCTATAGATATTCTTTCTCCCATTTCCAAAATCCTTGAGAAGGGTATACAAGCTCAACTTCTTACCTATCTTACTCATAATCAAATTCTATCATCCACACAGCATGGTTTCAGACCAGGTCACAGTGCTATGACCACTTTGATTTCTTTCATGGATACAGTCAACAAAGACAGAGACTCTGGTAAATTAGTCTTCTTACTATTTTAGACCTTTCAAAAGCATTCCATATGGCATTTCATCCATTTTCTCTTAACCATCTAACTCCCCCCTTCATCACTCAAATGGCTCACTAGCTCTCTAACAGACAACAGACAGTTAAATGGAACTCTTCCTTCTCCTCCTATCTCCATAACACTACTGGTGTTCCCAAGGTCTCAATATTAGGTCCTCTCCTATTCAGCATACTTATCAACAATTTACCCTGCTCACTCAGACTTGGCTGTAATATTCAATATGCAGGCAGTTCAACTATCATCTGTTCAGCCAACTTACTGCCAGACCTCCAACAGACTACCCAACTTGCTTTCACTTACATAGAAAAATGGTTTTACAAAAATCGCCTGTTACTCAACTCACACAATACCAAGATAATTCTATTCACCCCCTAAGGAAAAAAAAAACCTTCATAAAAAAAGACCATATCACCATACTCTGCCTGAACAAAACCGTTATTGAAGTAGTATCCCACACTAAATTACTAGGTGAAGTTATAGACGGACACCCAAAATTTGACCTACATATTCAGAACAATATCAAAATAACTCACCAAAAACTTGGCATTCTGTATAGACAAAAACACTTCATAAGTTCCTCCAGTAAAAAATAAATAAATAAATAACCTTGCCATCACATACCTACTACTGTTCCTAGCCTATGGAGCTCCATTACTCACAAATTAGCTTTTTCTACCGTACAGTCAACATTAAAAATATGCTACAAAGTTGCTAGGTTTGCCACCAATGCCTCATATTCCACCCACCATTGTTTATAGGTGTGTACTAGGCTAATGGCCCTGGAGCCTTTGCAAGCCTAGCCCATAGGATTACCCTGGCATCATGCTACCCAACCTTAGTTCCCAGTGCCTCTGTTGAGTAAAGCCACTGGAGTGATCCCTGGGGTCAATTTTCTATTTCCCATCCACTCATCAAGATCTCTCTTGAAGAGGGCCAGTGAGGTGCTGTGCTTGACATGTATGGGAAGTCTATTCCATATTATGGGCAGTCTCTGGGTTATGAACCTCTCCCTCCAGCATGTTTGGTTATTTGTAGTAATGAGGTTGAGATCTCTGGAGTGTGTGGTGCGGATGGATTGGGATTTCTTTAGATGTAGCATTTCTAACAAATCTGGGTCAAACATGGCTTTGTAAGTCAAGCAGAGATCGCCTCTAAGTAGGCGATATGAGACAGAGAATAGTTAGTTTTCTGAGTCTGTATAGGACAAAAGTTTAAGGCCTAGGATTCTCTTTGTGAGGTACTTTTTGGCCTCTCTAGTTGTTGCAAGTGTTTAGTGAGGTACATGCCAAATGGGGCATTGTACTCCATGATTGGCCTAATGAGGGAAGAGTAGAGGGAGACAATGACCTCTTTCTGGATGTAAAACCCTTAGTAATGAGATGTGTCACATAGAACGACTTTCTCACCACAGTGGCAATGTGGTGTTCGAAAGAGAGGCTGCTGTCAACCTGTGTTCCCAGAGCTCTTATAATGCCTTCTGTGTTCAGTGGACTACAATTGATGTTGTAATTCATGGGAACTGTGTTTTTCCCAAAGGAAATTACACATTTTTTGGCATTGAGCTTAATGCCGTGGTTCTGACACCAGTTGTTGGTCTCAGTGAGGCCTTAGGATGTCAACATTAATTGGGAAGTTAATAATAGCTCCCAATTTGCATTCGTCTACGAACTTTGTCAGCCAGATTCCCTTCGTGTTGGCCTGGACTTCATAGAAGTAGATTGCAAACAGGAGAAGACCCAGGACTGAACCCTGTGGGACTCCACTTGTGATTGGTCAGCAGTCTGACTTGGACTCAGCTACTTTCGCTCTGTGGGTTCTGTCTGTGAGCCAGCTTGTAACCCACCTAGTGATATAGGGGTTGATGCCTAGCTTTTGGAGGTTTTCTATGATTCCTGAGTGGGGAATGGTATCAGAGGCCTTCACCAGATCAAGATACGCTGTGTGAACCACCTTGCCTTCATCCACAGCTCTGGTGACTGACTCAAAGAAGTCGACCAAGTTGAGCAGGCATGATATACCCTTCACAAAACCAAACTGTGTGGGATCCAGAGTTTGGTGATTCCATATGTCCTTGTTTATTAGGTCCATGATGATGTGTTCCATAGCTTTGCATATCAGACTCGTTAGGCTAATGGGGCGATAGTTCCCAGGGTCTGTAGTCGCTCCTCCTTTGTGGAGGGGGTGACTGTAGCAGTGCACCATTCAGTAGGGACAAAGCCTGAGGTGAGGCTGTGATTGAACATGGCACACAGGTGAGGTGCTAATTCACTCTGTAGTTCATGTAGCACACAGCCAGGGATATTGTCAGGTCCCATAGAAGCTGTATTCTTGGCCTTGGACAGTGCTGTTTTAACCTGTGCAGCAGTAATACTGGGTGTCTGGCAATCTACTGTTAACGTGATAGGCCCTTTGGGAGGGGAGAGAGGGGTAAAGTTGGCAGTGAATCTGTCGGCCAGTGTATTGGCAGTATCTGTTGGCTCAGTATAGGAGGTACCATTGTGTAGTAGCTCGGAGCAAATCTGGGAATTGCCATAGAGATTCTTTACATAACTATAGAAGGCCTTGTGGTTGTCTTTACTATGTGCTGCAATTCTGTTTTCATAGCTAGCTTTAGATGATTTGATGAGGGATCTCAGCTTTTTGTTGAGGCTGATAAGGGAGTTTTTCCAGTCTTGGGACTTCACCTTATTCTGCATTAGTTTCCTCCTGTTGTAGAGTTTGTTTATGACAGGGGACCACCAGATTGGCTTCCTGTTTTTAGAGGAGAGCGTCTTGGTTCTATTGGGTATGGCGAGATCCATGCATTTGTGTACGTGTTTGTACAGTGCATTGGTGTATGATTTGGCGGTCAAGCAAATATTCTCCATTTGCATGGGTGCCGTGAAGTTGGCCACCTCTGTTTTTAGGAGCCCAAAGTTAGCTTTGGAGAATTTTTTTGTGGTGATTACCTTTGTTGGGGGGTAGGGATGTGGATTTCCAAAGTGATTAGTTTGTCGTCAGATCTAACCAGGGAGGAGTTGACTATTGGTGTAGAGCAGCGGTCACCCATGTTAGTAATGACCATGCCAAGGATGTTGCTACCTCTAGTGGGGGCAAGAACGAGCTGGTCCAGGGCATTGGAATTAATGAATTCCAGGAAACGTTGGGCAAGTGTATTGGTACATGAGTAGTTTTCCCAGTTAATTGAGGGGTAGTTGAAGTCGCCCAGTATGAAAGTGTTAGGTTGGATCCTAATATTCTCCAGGGTGCTTAGGAACGTGGAGTGCGAGTCTTGGGACATGGTTGGGGACCTATAGCAGACTATGACCTGAATTGCTGTCTTACCCAATGTTAGCTGCACCTGAAATATCTCTGATGCGTTATGTTGGGCTACCAGTCTGGAGGTGTGCACATCCTTTATGAATATGGAAACACCATCGCCTTTGGAGCTTCGGTCCAAGTTCTTGGGCCGAAAGGTGTGGAATGAGTTATAGCCTGGTAGTGCAGGGGTGCTTTCTGCTGCCTTGAACCATATATACACACAGTGGATATAAGAAGTTTACACACCTTTGTTAAAATACCAGGTTTTTGTGATATAAAAAAATGAGACCACAATAAATCATTTCAAAACTTTTCCCACCTTTAATGTAACCTATAACCTGTACAATTCAAGTGAAAAACAAATCTATTAGGGGAAAAAATATAAAAAATAAAAAACGTACAATAAGCTGGTTGCATAAGTGTGCACACCCTTAAACTAATACTCTGTTGAAGCACCTTTTGATTTAATTACAGCATTCGGCCTTCTTGAGTAGGAGTCCATCAGCATGGCACATCTTGACTTGGCAATATTTGCCCACTCTTCCTTGCAAAAGCACTCCAAATCTGTCAGATTGCTAGGGCATCTCTTGTGCACAGCCCTCTTCAGGGCACCCCACAGATTTTCTATTGGACTTGGGTCTGGGGTCTGGCTAGGCCATTCCAAAACTTTAATTTTCCTCTGGTGAAGACATTCTTTTGTTGGTTTGGATGTAGGCTTGGGGTCATTGTCGTGTTTAAAGGTGAAATTCCTCTTTATCTTCAGTTTTCTAGCAGATGCCTAAAGGTTTTGGGCCAGAAGTGACTGGTATTTGGAACTGTTCATAATTCCCACCACCTTGACTAAAGCCCAGTTCCAGCTGAAGAAAAGCAACACCAAAGCATTGATACTGCCACCACCATGTTTCACTGTGGGGATGGTGTTCTTTTGGTGATGTGAACTGTTGTTTTTGCGCAAAATGTACCTTTTGGAATTGTGGTCAGAAAGTCTTGGTCTCATCAGACCATAACACATATTCCCACATGCTTTTGCGAGACTTTGATGTATTGTTTTGCAAATTTAACCGGGCCTGGATGTTTTTCTATGCAAGAAAAAGCTTCCATCTTGCAACCCTACCCCATAACCCAGACATATGGAGAATACAGGAGATTGTTGTCGCATGTAGTACACAACCAGTACTTGTCCGAAATTCCAGCAGCTCCTTCAGTGTTGTTGTAGGTCTCTTGGCAGCCTCCATGACCAGTTTTCGTCTTCTCTTTTCATCAATTTTGGAGGGACATCCAGTTCTTTGCAACATTACTGTTGTCCCATTTTTTTTCCACTTTTTGATGACTCTCTTCACAGTGTTCCATGGTATATCCAGTGCTGTGGAAATTTGTTTGTACCCTTCTCCTGACTGCTACCTTTCAACAATAAGATCCCTTTGATGCTTTGTAAGCTGTCTGCGAACCATGGCTTTTTCTGTAGCAGACAACTGAGTAAATGTCAGGAAAGTCCTACTAGGACAGCTGAACTTTATTTTGGGTTAATCAGAGTCTTTTTAATTGATGGCAGGTGTGTACCCAAGAAAACTGAATGTAATTAAATCAAAAGGTGCTTCAACAAAGTATTAGTTTAAGGGTGTCCACACTTATGCAACCAGCTTATTGTACGTTTTTTATTTTTTATATTTTTTTCCCTAACAGATTTGTTTGTTTTCAGTTGAATTGTACAGGTTGTAGGTCACATTAAAGGTGGGAAAAGTTTTGAAATGATTTATTATGGTCTCATTTTTTATATCACAAAAACCTGGCATTTTAACAGGGGTGTGTAAACTTTTTATATCCACTGTATACACACATAAAATATATGTGTATGTATATGTATATGTATATATATATATATATATATATATATATATATATATATATATATATACATACAGTGAACATACCTCGGAAGTCTCACTGTGAGCAAGTGAATGAAAAAAACAAATCACAGAATGCAGGGCATTGCAACTCCACCACTCATTCCTCTTAACTGTCTTTGCTTTAGCTGCATAATTTTGAGACTGCCACACATTTTTTTTTCGTATGCAGTGTTCACTAGAAAAGGGAAAAGTTCTAGCAAACCAGTAATTTAATCACTTTTCTGTCAGTCAAGAGTAATGAATTGTGTTGAATGATGATCTTTACAGGATTGTTCTCTGGAATAACTTTATTTTAATGCGGAGGAATGCAGTTTTAGAAATCATCAGTTAATTCAATAGTATGTTTCAGAAGCAGTTCTGAGAGATAAGATTCTCTCAGTTTTAACACCCAAACAAATGTGTACATAATTACATAACTTGAATTGTAGGTTCTTGCGTATTATCGCAACCACATTCTGAACGACTCACTCTGCAGTTGTGCTTATGCCGTGGACATTTACTGGCTGTATTATGTCGTTAAAACATTTAATAGTCTGTGAGGAAAGTTTCTACTGGCATTTTGTTTAAGTGCACCCTGCATTCTTGTAAGGTTGCACACATTTCCTAGCCTTGCCATTGCTTTTCTGTTTGTAACAAGCAGTAGGCCGGCCGTACTTGCACTTCCATGCCGCATAATCCAACGGATTTTCCCAATGGTGCACTATGACCTGATATGAGATGGGAGTCACGAGGCTCCAATCCAATGTTAATATAATGAAGGGGCCAAGGCAACAGCGAATTATGTAAACGTAAATTCATAACTTAACTACCCCAAGAACATACTCCAGCAGGAAAGGAAAAAGAACAGAACCTAAACAGTTGCAGAAAATAATGACTTGGTAGAACCTTACAACAATTGATCTGCTAACCTCTGACTTATAGAAGCGCATTCTCGCAGCCTATGCTCAGTTCAAATGGACAAAAAATTAGCTAATTTGTTCCCTGAAGTGACAATAACATACTTAATGTAAACCAGACCATATAGAAGCACTAAGGAGAATTCTGAATTCATGTCAGACTTTGGATTCTTAGCGCTAAAGTAAATCGACCGCACACAATTATACATTTAAATTACAACTTAATTTCCTTGGTTGGTTTTCAATTCATCCTTAGAAAATGCAGTTCACCACCGATTCTTATTACCACCCGGGATTTTAAACCTCCTTTAATAAAACAGTTCTGCTGGCAGGTAAAACTGCAGTGACTCATTTACCATTTCGCTCTAGTTATGAATTTGTTGGTCATTCAGAACGTGGTTGTGATAATACGCAAGTGCCAAACTGCATTTTTCTGTATGTTGTTTGAATGCATATTAATAAAATTTCTCCTTTTGCAAACAAATGCAAATTCCGAAAGTATATTTATTTGTTGTTTTTTTCCCATTCCATACTTATACTTAAACTGATATGCATGCCTGTTTTTAATGGGTTCATTCCTCACTTTCTAGATTCTGTTTTCCTTAAAGTTATTTACCATAGTTGGGTTTATCTCCTTCCTAGGACAAATTTAGATTTACGGTACCCAGGTTTGATTGTGATTTTATTCAGGAGTGAAGGTGCAAATCAATAATCTGTGTCATATTGTGTGTTATTTTAGGTGAACACAAGTTTTTTATGAGAGCTTCCATTTTTTCTGGCCTTGTTTATTTTGGTTGTGTCAAATTTTATTAAAATGTTGATGCAAGTTATTTTTTCTCTGCTGCTGCTGTCTCATGCAGTAATTTTTTTATACATTTTTAGGTGCTGCTGTCTCAAGCATTGGATAATGAGACCTCTCAGAAGCTCAGAGCTGAGAAGGTAAGAATCAACCTGTTTCTTGTAGATGCTACATTTAGATGGAACATTTGGGAAAATGTCTTGATATAAAAAGATGGAGAACTGAAAGAGGTAACTCATGAATTATTTTGCAGCCTTCCCTAGAACTCTGTTTCATAAAGGAAGGTTTGATTAAGTAAGGCTTCTGTGCATCTAGAAGGAGAGAGTAAACTCTTAAGTGAACATTTGCTTTTAGCTGGAATAAATTTTGTCCTGTGTAGCTTACTTCTGTTGAGTGGAGATGAAGTTGCAACTAATTCAGTCCCTGCAGTATCATGGAATCAGAATATATAAGACAGCTGGGTCTAGTGGCCATTTATACTTTGCTAGCACCTATCTTTAGACCTTGCCTCTCTTTCAAGGAGCAACAAGCCAGTCATACCAGGGCTGTATATGTGTGGATACAAAACCAGCTGTCTGACTCCTTTTGGAAGGAAGAAAGTGTTGCATTGCTTAATTTGTAGTGGAAGTTTGTTCCAGAGAAGGAGTAAGTGTGTGACAAATCTTTTTCTCCACCATGTTTTTTTTTTTTTATTTGCTGAAACAAGTTTAGATCCTAGTTCTAGTGTTAGGACTATTTGATTTGTGAAGACATAAGAAGCCTTGGACTGCAGGTTCCCTAATGGTCTACACAACTAGGTGTAGATTGCCCGTAAGGAGTCTGTAGGACACTGAATAAAGGAGAAGTGCCTCCAGCCTCTCCTGGTAGCTCTTGTCTTTTAAGCATATGATCTTTTTAATTAGGAAACTTTAAGGTCTTTCCAGTTTCTTGATATGCCCAGTAGGGTACATCCCAGTAGGGGCATTATATTAAATAATAGGTCTGATCACTGTAGAATGTTGAGGGGTAAGACCTTTGTTGGATCTAGATGAGATACCATATGCAATCAGCTGTGCCAGGTAAAATGATTTCCTAACCACTGTTGCAACATGATGATCAGAAGGCAAGAGAATTATGTACCCATGTTCCAAGGTCTTTCCACACTTCAAGTTTGAAGCGTGGAGATGGATAAAGTAATTGTTTACCTAATGTGATATTGCAATTTTTAAAATTTAGTTTTAATGTGTTTTTTGAGCACCAGCTGTTGACGTGTGAGTTTCATTTGAAAATTCTGCACATCAGAGTGGGACTAGAGAATGACACCATCTTTGCATCAATCCAGAAACTTGGGTAGCCAGAAATCCCCATTTGTAATTTGGAAATCTTCAAAATATATGATGAATAATAGAGGATCTGAAGTAGGAGATTCATTTGTCTGCAACCTGTGGGTTATGGATCCGATATCGGATCCGAACCGGCATGGTTTTCCAGCTATGGATCCAAGCTCTCAGCTCCTCCCCTCACCCATAATGCCCTGCTCTACCCTCATGACCTCAGATCTCGTTTGCCGCGCATGGTGACTGGATTTGTTTCTCAAGCTAAGTGCTAGTTTTATTGTTAAATTTCAGAATTTTGAAGTTTTTATTGATTTTTTGTGTGAAAGTGTAGGTTCTCCCTTTGATATTTTTACTTTTTAGAGTTAATCCAAAAGTTATATCCCTCCCCTCGCTGTTGGCGTAGTGTGTGTGTGTTGGGCCTGTGTGTGTATATTGGTTGTTTAGTTACTTTTAGTTTGGTAACTACTTTGTTAGATTGGGATGGCAGACCAACCCAAATCTATATTTTCTAAATGCTCCGAGTGTGGCCATAAGCTTTCCCCAGCTGATGGCCACACTCGGTGTGTTAGATGCCTGGGGGTTGAACACCTCACATCTGGATGTTCTATTTGTGCAGGGTTCAACTCCAGGGCCTTGAAGGAGCGGAGGTCCAAGCTTGTTTTGGCGGGCCTTTTACCGTCGGACTCGGCTCCGACCTCCGCTCCTTCGGGAGTAACCGTGCCTACGGTTATTCCCTCTGCGGCACCCCCTCCTCCTCCTGGGACTCAACCTCCTGTTTCTGGTTCGGAGGAGAGGGATGCTAAGAAAAGGGACCAGAGGGAGAAGCACCATAAGCGGCGGGCCGAGACCTCTGTTTCGGCCCCGCCAGCCAAGCGGGCTTCTCCCCCGGCTCCGTTGTCGGCTCCATTGTCGGCTCGGTCGCCTCCTTCTCGGCTCCGGTCTCCAGTGTGTTTTTCACCGGGACCTGAGGAGGAGGAGACCCGATCTCCGTCGAGGCTATCGAGGAGACACTCCAGGCCTACCTCGGTAGCCTCGTCGAGATCCACGTATAGCCTTTCGGATGCTGATCTGGACCGGATGATGAGAAGGTTCATCCAGGCCCAGATGCAGATGGGAGTGCTCTTGCCTCCCCCCCCCCTCTGGGGGGGAGCTCAACACACTTTTTCAAACCGATTGATCCTTCTCCGACCCGCTATCCGGGTTCGGAGCAGCTGGAGCCGAGCAGCGGGCGGGGTGGGTCGGCGCCGATAGTACTTTGTACTTCGGATCTGACCCTGCCCTCGAGTGCGTCGGATCCGACCTCTCGGAGCCTGGATCCGAGCCTCGGATCCGGGGGGATCAGTGCTCCTTCGGCGCCGTCTGTGTCGGTGCGCACTGTCCCTTTGGATCCAGCGCCGGCGCCGGCTCGATCCACTCTTCGGATCGAGGGAGCCGATTGTCGGATCCTTTGGTCGAGGTCGGCTCCCCTTCGGCATTTGATGTAGTGGAGAGGGCCCTGTTGAGGGTCTCGGACCCCGTCACTTGTTTCGGCTCCGTCCCGCGCTCCCTCTGCACTGGGCCAGGCTTCCACCATCCGGCCCTTGGGACAGCCCGCTTCTGTGCCCCAAGTTGCTCCAATGGAACAAGTTGCTGCTTGCGAGGAGTCCTCTGACAGCCCCCCAGAGGATGTCCCTCGCAAGCATACGTGCAAAAGGAGGCACATTGACTCCCGAGTCTCTCACGGAAGACACGGACTTGGAGGAAGGGGAAGGCTCCCCACGGTCACCCCCCGAGGATGTCTCATTTGGAGACATCATGGAAATGCTCCGTATAAGGGTGGTCTGCCCCAAGTCTTCCTCGGACGAGTCCGTGTTCTTGGAGGCATTTGAAGCGGGCCCGTCTACCTCTTGGGTGTCCCCTCCTGCCGACCCCCTGGTGGACCTCATTACCACCAGGGCATGGAAGGAACCGGACACCGTGGAGCCAATTCCTAAGAGGCCCGATAGGATCCTCAGCCCACCGTCCGACCATGCCCATTGGAGTAAGGGGCCTCCGGTAGATGCCATGTTGACGGTGGCCACCAAGAGGGAACTTGCTCAGGAGAGTACCTCAGTCCATCCCCGAGCAAGGAGTCTCGGATGATGGACCGCTTGGGGAAGCGGATGTTTAGTTCAGCGACCTTCTCGGTAAGGCGCTGAACTACCTGGCACACGTCATTAGGATGCAGCGAGATCTCATTAAAGAATACGCTGCATCTCCCCCAGAGTCCATGTCGGAGGAGGACAGGGTGCTGCACTCCACCCGCATGGCCACTCTTAGGTCAGTTACTAATACCTCTATGCGGCTACTCTCCCACGCTACGGAAGGCGCCGCTAGAGCCGCAGGGGCAGGCCTAGTCACTAGGCGTCAGTCCTGGCTCCGTCACTGCGATGTTTCTGAGCCCTTCAAAGCGTCATTTGCGAGCGCCTTTGATGGTTCTGCTCTCTTTGGCAAAACCGTTCGTAACGTTGACCCAGAGCGAGAAGGACGGAAGGCGCTGTCTGCCGTCGGAATCCGCTTCTCTGCACCCCAGAGGCCCTACTCTAGGAACCAAAAGGGTCAGAAGAAGATGTGGTTCCGGAAGTCGCAGCAGTCCCAGCCTGCTCCGGACAACCAGTCCTTCCGTGGCAGAGGAGGACAGGGAGGACGCCGCCCTAGAGGCAGAGGGGCTCCCAGAAACTTCGGGTCCAGGGAACCTTTCTCTGAACGGCCCGCGCAGCAACCCTGAGGGGTTGCCCAGCTGCTCCAGTCTGGAGGCAGTCGGGGGACGTTCCGGGGCACCTAGCGGCATGGGAGTCCATAACATCAGACCGCTGGGTTCTCCAAATCATATCCAGAGGATATCGCATCCCTTTTCTTCACTTTCCAAAGTTGAAGTCCCTCCCAGACGTTCCACCCGGTCAACGGGAGGCCGCTTTGGCAGAAATTGGCCATCTGCTAAAGAAAAGAGCCATCCAGCCCGTCCCCCCAGACCAGATCGGATCAGGGTTCTACTCCAGGTTCTTTTTAGTGCCAAAGAAGACTGGGGAACTAAGACCAATTCTAGACCTTTCTCTCTTGAATCTGGCAGTCCCCAAAGAAAAATTCCAAATGGTCACTCTGCAATCTATTCTCCCCCTTCTGGGAGAAAATCACTGGATGTGCTCGATAGACCTCAAAGATGCGTACTACCACATCCTGATGGACAGGCGCGCCAGGAGGTTCCTCCGCTTCCGGCTGGGAGCCAGTCACTACCAGTTCCGGGTCCTTCCCTTTGGTCTCACCACAGCCCCCAGGGTGTTCACCAAAGTATTAGCAGTGGTAGCGGCCCACCTGAGGCTTCAGGGGGTGCAGGTCTTTCCCTACCTGGACGACTGGCTTCTTACCGCCCCAACAAGGCATCTACTATTATTGGCGCGAGACTCCTTTCTCCATCTTGCTCCCTTTCTGGGCATTACAATTAATACAAAGAAATCCAACCTGGCGCCCACACAGCTCTTAGATTTTATAGGGGCCAGGCTAGACACAAGGAGTTTATGAGCCTTCCTCACTGCGGACAGAGTTCAAAATCTGCAGCTCCAGGTGCGGGCCATTCTCCACTCAAATTCTGTTCCGGCAGAGTTGGTCCTGAGGGCTCTAGGGTCTATGGCGTCTGCTATAGCACTTCTCCCTCTTGCCAGGCTCAATATGCGCATCCTACAATGGACTCTCTTAGTACAGTGGTCATACCTTGCTCTCCCTATGCATCATCCCATTGCGATCAGCAAGGCTTGCAAGCGGTCCCTCCTGTGGTGGCTTCACTCTCCAGATCTCCACGGGGGCCGCCCATTTTGTGCTTCTCCCCCTCTCGCCACGGTGACCACGGACGCCTCCCGCCTCGGGTGGGGGGGGGCATTTTGCGGGCCGGACCGTCCAAGGCACGTGGAACGATTCAGAGACCTTACTGCATATCAACATTCTAGAGATGAGAGCAGTGCTCTTAGCGTTGCTAGCACTTCAGGACTTTCTTCCCTTGGGAACAATTGCGATTCAATCGGACAACATGTCTGTGGTCTGGTACATCAACAAGCAAGGGGGAACAAGGTCTTACCCCCTTTGTCGAGAAGCCATGAGAGTTTGGGAATGGGCAATCTCCACAAACCGCTTTCTAATAGCAACGCACATTCCGGGTCGGACCAACATCCTGGCGGACAAGCTCAGTCGCACCATTCTGACCCCTTACGAGTGGTCTCTCAATTTTCAAGTAGCGGAACGCATATTCGCACGGTGGGGAACTCCTTCATGCGATCTTTTTGCCTCTCCTGCAAACACCAAGTGCGACAGTTTTTTCGCTCTGATACCTCCTCCAGGAGGTTCTCCAAGAGACGCTCTGGTGCATGCTTGGCCACCCGGTCTTCTGTATGCTTATCCACCTTTGCCTCTGATGCTCCAAGTTCTTCAGAAAGCCTCTCGGGTGGGTTGCAGAATGATTCTCATTGCTCCGTTTTGGCCTCGACAGATCTGGTTCCCCTTTCTAAGGTCTCACTCGGTAAATCCTCCTTGGATTCTAGATCCCATTCCGGATCTGATATCCCATCCATCCTGCATACCTCCTCTGAATCTGGACAACCTGAAGCTGACCGCTTGGCTGCTCCAGTTCCACTCTTGATCAGGACTCCCGGTATTTCGTCACCTGTTAAAGCAATTCTGGTGGCAGCTCTTAAACCGTCCACTAGGAAGGTCTACCGCAGCAAGTGGAAACGGTTTTCTTTGTGGGCGGAGCGGCAAGGCCTGAATCCCTTCACGGTTCCTCTCCCCTTAGTGCTTGACTTTCTAACCACCCTTTTTAACGATGGTGCCAGCAGTTCCACAGTCAAAGTACAACTGGCGGCAATTTCTCATTATCATATTGGCCATGACTCTAATCCTCTTATGTCAGCCAAGTTGTGTAAAATTTTCCTTAAAGGTACTTTTCTTCTCAGGCCCCCTGTAAAACAAGCGGTTCCTCCTTGGGACCTCTCTTTGGTTCTCCAGGCCTTGACCGCCCCCCCTTTCGAACCAGCGGCTACGGTGGATCTCAAATTCTTGTCTTACAAGACAGCCTTTTTGGTAGCCATTACATCGGCCAAGAGAGTTTCAGAGCTTCAAGCATTATCAGCTAAACCTCCTTACTTGGTATTTCATCCGGACCGTGTCTACCTCAGGACCAACCCGTCCTTTCTTCCTAAAGTTGCTTCTGAAGCAAACATTAATCAGTCCATTAACCTCCCTGTTTTCTTCCCTAAATATGAAAACAAAGGTGAATATAAGCTTCACTCATTAGATGTCCACAGGCAACTCTAAACAGGACGGCTGGTCATAGGCAATCCGACCAGTTGTTTATTTCCTTTGCAAAATTTAATTTGGGCAAGCCAATTTCTAAAGTTTCTCTGTCTCGCTGGATTTCACAGTGCATCTTATTGGCTTATCAAGCTTCAGGAAGGCCCGCACCGGAGGGTGTTCATGCCCATTCAACCCGGTCAGTATCTACCTCGGCAGCCTTCAAGGCTAGGATTCCTCTAGATGATATTTGTGCAGCAGCCACGTGGGCTTCATCTCATACTTTTATCTCCCACTATAAGTTGGATCTTGCATCTAGGGGGTAGAGCATCATTTGGCTCCGCGGTGCTCCGGAATATCTTTCCATGATGGCCGCCCAAGATTCAGGTAGCTGGGGACTCTGTCCCACAGGTTGCAGACAAATGAATCTCCTACTTCAGATTTAGAAGTTATGTACTCACCATAACGTTCCATCTGAGTAGGTGTATTCATTTGTCTGCAACCATCCCGCCCTCCTATCCCCCTGGCCTTTCAGTTTCCTGCATATTATCTGTTACCCTTTTCAGGGTGTTGTTGCTGTTGGCAAACTCGATCTGAGGTCATGAGGGTAGAGCAGGGCATTATGGGTGAGGGGAGGAGCTGAGAGCTTGGATCCATAGCTGGAAAACCATGCCGGTTCGGATCCGATATCGGATCCATAACCCACAGGTTGCAGACAAATGAATACACCTACTCAGATGGAACGTTATGGTGAGTACATAACTTCTAATTCCAGCACAGAGCCATAAAGAACACCACTAGTTGCTTTCATGATTGTTCAAGTCACAGTCACTGCATGGTTTCTAGCCTTCAATCAGTTTGCTATCCACCTATGTATGCATAGGTCAAGTTGTTGCTTGTTTATTAACCTGGCATTTGGCATGGAATCAAATGCTAACCTAATAAGTAGATATTAGTATTGGAGTTCCCAGGCTGTATCTGTACCATGTTTGTGTAAAACAACTGACAGAGGATGAGGAGGAGCTTGCAAGTGCTCTCTGTCAAGACCTTTTCAGAATGTGTTACAATGGGAGTTTGAGGATGAAGTGGTTGGTTTTGCTGAAGTCAATGTTCTCTCTCATCTGTTACAACCTTTGACCCCCCTTTTTTTGTTTGCTAACACAAAGCTTTAATGCAGCTGTGCCGCTAAAGCTTACAATGTTCATGCAATCCTCATGCATGGTGCACTTCATTATTCACTTTGTTGGCTGTCCATTTATTCAACAACATCTAAATATTCAAGCAACTTAATCTGATAGCATAAAGTTTATACATAAAAAGCAAAACTGTTTTAATATCAAACCCCTTGCTTAAACCTCCCCTGGATTGAACAGACATACTGCTTGCACTTGCTATTACTTACCTTCAGAACCTGCAGTCAACCATTCCACTCAGTTGGAATTCCCATTTTTGTAAAATCAAGTAACTGCTAGAAACCAATATCAGACTGTGTACAGTTAAATTCCCAGCCATTCCCTTCTGTTTTTATAAGATCTCTTTCCCACTGTATTTTCAAACTTGGTAAAAAAATGCATTAAAAAAGTTGCTGGGGCAGATGGCTGTGCCCTCTCTCACTGTCTCACTTCCAGTTTTAGCTTTTCACTTATGATTTTAAGTGTCTCTGGAAAGTAGTTGCATTATTTCCCTTTAGCAGTTCTAACAGCAGCTTATATCTATTCTATAACAGCCAGTGCCCCATATTTGTAACAAGATTAAGTGCCCAGTACGGTTTGCCAGAGAAGGAAGGTAGAGCATCTCTTGAACAGCTGTCTTTTTTTAGGGTGGGCAGACTCCTTTCGTTAGCACTTTATTGTAGAGACTAGGAACAGGCGATGACTGTAGAGTTTAAAATTGCATACTGTGGTGTTTTGGAGAGGTGCATGTGCAGCAATGCACCTGCTTTAATGGAGCCTAGTGAACATGCAGCCGCAGAAAAAAAGGGTTGGGAGGGTGGCCTAATGGTTAAGGTGTTTGCCTTATAAACACAAGGTGCAGGGTTTGAGTCTCACAAGGGATAATTGGCTAGGCTTAAAATGGCTCACAAGGGCAGTTAGCCTAGTTCTAATCTGTGAACCTAAGTGCAGAAAAGAAAAATCTACTTTATTAGTTTGTCATATCCTTCCTGAAGTACTCAAGTCTCTCACCAGCTGTGTAGCATATTAAACTTGGATCATCACTATGGAGTTATCAAAATATCAACTACAACTAGAAAGTGACATCAGAACTCTGTAATTGTATGTGTGCATTGTGGAATTAAGTACAGTACTCTTGTTAATCATATTACCAATTAAAGATTTTGCAGTGTTCTCTTTATTTGATAACTGGATTAGTGAAGTGAACTGAAAAACCTTTGCAGTCATCACCTGGCCAGACACAGCTGCAGGATGGGAATGCATGCATAGCTACTATTAAAAAAATTAAATTAAAATATTTTTAAGTATCACAGAGTTTCAGTAGTAGTCACTGATTTTTTTAGTAAAATTAATAAAATGCTAAGAGTTACATTTGTAAATAAATAAGATGTGAAACAGCATTGTCAAACACAATTATTTCCTCTGTCAGATGTATACTGGTGATATTGTAGAAGTGCACATTTTGCTGTATTGCTTCTTAGACTGATAGTTACAGGGTGCTAACAGTAAGTTGGTTAATAAATTCTGTAATCAAGCAAAACTATATTTTGATACCTGGAAGGCATGTAAATATGTTTAGTAGTATCTTTATGATAAAAGTGCATGGATTACTTAGAGTGAAGTTTAATTGTAGATGTGAGGTTTAGGTTGTTACATGGATCAAGGTGATATAGCCATTATCCTAGCATTTGCTTCTAGAGTCCTCTGTGATATGAAAAAGTAGGAGATCTTTAAATGAGGAAACTGGTGCAATATTTCTGTTACTTATTAGTAGTGAGTTTCATCTTGCTAGAGCAATTTTAGAGAAAGCAGCTTTTGTTGTGACAATGGCTAGGAATGGCCTTTTTAGAATGTAAAACCTTGCATTTTGAAAATGAATGGGGTAGTGACTATTAGTGATTTTTGAGTTTACTAGCAAGAGATAACTCTAACATTTATGAAGTAGTTTGACTTAAGGACAGTTTTGACTTTCTAGTAATGGGAAGGCAGTGCGTTTTTTTTTTTTTTTACGGTTATATTGGCTAGATCTGCTAGCATGATGAACCAACAGATTTTATCTTTTTTTTTTTACTCTAGACAAGTGTTACCAGATTTGGTAAAAAAACAGGTGTGTGTATTCTGTTTCGAGGTATGTTTTTAATATGTGTGTGTGTGTTTTCTTTGTTTTTTTGACTGGGTTAGTCCCACTAGGCCAGTGGCCTGTCTATAGGGGAGACTCAAGGTGAGGTAGAATTCATACTGACAAGTAACTAAGGACACTGTAGAAATTTGGCTACTCTTTTCAATAAGTGCCATGCATTTTATTTTTTGTAATCCACGTGAGCTACACCTAAAAAGATGGTCACTCAGGGATGCGGTATCCCCACTCCCCAACTTGCACAGTACTGCATTCATTGTTAATATTGCAAAAAAAAAGGGGGGGGCCAGTAAACCTGGTGTGAGAATAAAATAGTACAGTCTTGTGAAGTTCCATCAAAGGCAAGTCTGCTACCTGTCTGTGCATAAATACACTTGTGCATGTATACACACACACGCACAGTTATACATATGTGTATATATATATATATATATATATATATATATATATATATATATATATATATATATATATATACACACACAGTTATACATATCTACATATACACACACACGTATGTCATTCTATTCATATGCTGGTGCATCCATAACATGATGGAGTCTGCCTCTGGTCCACTCATATGTCCGGCCATTTTACAAAAGATGGTTGCAACTGCAAAGGTACGTGTGATGTCCCATGTGTCTTAGTGAATGCCAGCCATAAACAGATGTCTGGTATAAAACTGACGTCAGCACTCACCTACTTCAGAACTTTTCTGCTGCCTATGTGACTGCCAGCTCCAGTTGTCGCTTGCTTGCTGAAGTGACTTTGTGCTGTCCGAATTCAGATATGTACCACATAGGTGTGTTTAATTATTTTTTGCTACTGTGTTTTGAATTCATGTCGGGTAGAAATGGTAAATGTTGATGTGGAAGACAGATTCCACATAAAGACTTGCATGAGCTCTGCCTATTCTGTCTAGGCCAAAACAGCAACCGCACCACTTGTTAAATCTGTCAGGCCTGTGTCCCCAAGACACTCAGGAGTTGTCTTGCCACATTAAAGTTGTATCTTGAGAACCAGCTCTTGAAATGTCATACTAAAGACATGGACCTGACATTGGGAACCTCAGAAGAGCCACCCATAAAAAAGCCAAAAAATCATGGCCTGATCCAAGCACTGCATCCTGTATTCTGTCCGCACTTCTCGAGACTGGTAAAGGCCTGGAGTCCAAGTCGGAATCCACAGATCTTCCACTGATGGGTACCCAGGTGGATGCCATCAGAGAAGCAGCAGGCATGTCCCAGAGGGAGTCGTAGACATCAGATTCGGGCGGTGGGGGGGGACCTAGGTTTATTATTTCCGAGGGCCGCATGGGATTTCCCCACATTATTGTCTGCGAAGATGTTATATCGGATGTAGTGGAGTGCTGTCTGCTGACTGGCCCTCCGTCCCTGCATTGCATCACTGACACGTGTCTGTCTGAGGCTCATAAGAAGAAGAAACAAAAGACAAAGCATATTGCACCTTCCCTGATGCCCGTTCCTTCCGACCAGCTGCCTGACTGGCAGGCCTTCACTCAAGATCTATTTAATGCCTTCCTTGCATTATGCCAGGCCTCAGTTCCTGCCCAGGCCCCCTCAACTTCTACCCCTAAAAGTAAACTAGTTACTGAATTATCCTCTGAAGAAGAGGATTCTTCAGAGGAAGAATCCCTTACTTACACTTCCCAGATTGTCTCCCCTCTGGGCTATGCTTCGCCATAGGAGGAGTCAAATGGGACAGACTCCCTAGAGGAAGACATTACCTTTGGGGAAGCTATTGTGCAGATGAAAGACTTTTTTAAGTGGGACTGTAGCCAGGTTACTGAGACTCAAAAGAGATATTGTGACCTCTTACAAATGGAATCCCCTAACCTGCCTGCATCCGCTCCAGTGCATCCTGCCTTCTTGGATGCCTTCCTGGCTGCCTCCAAAAATCCAGATTCACAACCTCCTGCACCTAAGTGCCCAGACAGGTTTTACAAAGTCCCTGAAGATGAATAATTTATCTTCAAGGCCCGGTCTTCAGACCCTGCCACCATTTCTGTGTCTGCATATAAAACCTCCAAACTTCTCCCCTCCACCTCCCTCCTCCTTTCTGATAAGGAGAGCAGAGTAGTGGAACACCTAGGCAAAAAAAATTACATGTCTGCCACCTTAGCAATGAGAGCTATTAACTACCAGACGCACATGGCCAAATACTCTTTGGCAGTTCTTTCTGATGCTATTAAGCAGTTGAGTGACCTCCCTAATTCCCTTATCAAGGAAAAAATATCCAGGTTCTTAAATTCATGCAGTCAAGTAACTAAACACTCCATTAAGTGTAGTTATGATGCAGTAGAGGCTTCATCCTAGAGCTGCAGCCTAAGGTTCTGTCATCAGGAGATATCACTGACTTAGGCTGCAACCTCTCCCTGATGACATTAAGTCAAAACTAATGGATGCTTTCTTGGACAGCAAAGCCTTGTTTGGTTTAGCAGCTGCTGAACTCTTTAAGGCCCTTCATGAGAAGGGTAAGGAGCTCAGACAGATTTTTGTCTCCCCAGTTTCCCGCTTTCAGAGGAATTATCCAGCTAAAACTACATTTGTGAGAAAACCTTCCAGATGTATGCCACCCAAGGGGAAAAGGGAAACAGCCCCCGTCTAGATCTACTCCCTCTACCCTTGCTCCAAAACAGCCTTTTCAGGCCAAGGTTGGTAGTCTGTGACTACCAGCTCTTACATCCAGACACCCCTTTCTCCATCCATCTCTCCCTGTCCTACCCAGCTTGGAAACATGGTACCAAGGTCTCTTGGGTCCTCTCTATTATAAAAACAGGATATTTCATGGTGTGGAAGTCCAGACCCACTTTCATAGGTGTTCTTCAACCCCCTTGAGACCAAACAGCTTTCTTTCCCCCTCTTCTGCAGGACCTTCTGTCTCAAGGTGCAATTCAAGTGGCTCCTACTCAATTTAGAGGAAAATGTTTCTACTCCAGGATGTTCCTGGTCCCCAGGAAAGAAGATCCCTGGAGCCCGATCTTGGGTTTGTCCCACGTCAACACCTTTCTCCAGGTCCCCTCCTTTCAGATTTTCACACTTCTAACTCTCCTTCCTCTAATCCTCCCTCAGGCCTTCTTGGTGTCCTTAGATATAAAAGATGCCTACTTGCACATCCCAATCCATCCCCTTTTTGGAAATTCCTCTGCTTTTCACTGGGTTTTGCAGCCTTTGTATGCTGTGCTTTGCCATTTGGTCTTTCTACAGCCCCAAGAGTGTTCACAAAGTGCCCAGCCCCCTCATTGCCTTTGCCAGAATGTGGGGGATTCAACTCTTCCCTTATTTGGACGATATCCTAATCTAGGCTCCGTCCATTCACTTGGCCTTACATCACCTAGACTTCACCATTTCCCTCTTGAGAGGTCTAGGGTTCACCATAGCGCTTCAAAAATCATCCCTGATACCCTCACAGGATCATGTGTTCTTAGGATGCAGGATTTTAACAGGACAAATGATGGCCCGTCTTCCTACAGATAAGATTATGTCCCTCACTTCTTATTTCAAGGGGATCCTCCCTCTCCAAGCCCTGTTGGCCAGGGAGTTCCTCAGGCTCCTGGGATTCATGGCCTCCACCATTCCCATGGTACCCCTAGCAAGGCTAAACATGAGGAAATTCCAGTGGTACTTAACGACAGTCTGGAAGCAACACCTGCACCCCCTGGAGTTCATGGTTCCCCTTTTACCATGCCTTTCTAGGGAACTGAATTGGTGGATAGCCCAGATATTGGCCAACCCAGGCCTGCCATTACAACCCGTGCCCCCCAATCAGGACCTGTACACAGATGCTTCAGACACAGGTTGGGGAACAACCATAGGAAAATGGAGAGTGAGCAACTCTTGGACCCTGAACCAACAGAGGGAGCACATCAGTGTCAAGGAGATGAGAGCCTTGATACTGGTCCTCTAGATCTTCAAGGGTAGAATCCTGCCAGGAGTGCTGAGGTGGTAAACAGACAATACCATTGTGCTCTGGTACATCAGCTGGGCGGGGCAAGGTCCTACCTCCTGTGCAGATTGGCTCTACAGGCATGGGAAATCTCCCTAGAGAGACTAGTAAAGCTTCTAGCCATCTACATACCTTCTGCAGAAAATGTGATGGCAGATACTCTAAGCAGGACCATGACTCAATCCCACAAATGGATGATAAACAGGGATGTGTTTTTGGACCTGGTCCATTGACGGGATATACCGCAAGTGGATCTTTTTGCCTCCCCCCATGAACAGACAACTCCCAATCTTCTGCTCCAGGATACCTTCTCCCAAAGCATGGAGGGCGGATGCTCTTTCATTTTCTTCGAAGGGGATGTTCGCCTATGCCTTCCCCCCTTCCCTCTCGTACAAAAAGTTCTGCTGAAGATTCAGAGAGAGCAACCACAAGTTTCGTTGGTGACACCCTATTGGCCAAGGCAACATTGGTTCCCCCTAGCACATGATCTAGCCAAGGGCAGTCACCACAAGTTACCACACCGAATGGGCATGCTCACACAGGAGAAAGGGACTCTTATACACCCCCAACTATCCACCCTGAAACTTGGATTGTGGGTGATAGGGTGTTAATTTCTTTCAGACACCTTTACACAGAGGACATGCTTCAGGTTCTACAGAAGGCCAGAAAAAACCAACTACCAGAACATCCTATCTATCCAAGTGGAAGATGTTTTCTGTTTGGTGTCTAAAACAAAATATCTAACCAATGATGGTAGAACCACCAGTGGTTTTGTCTTACCTGTGTGATTTGATGAACTCCAGGTGGGTCTTATTCGTCCTTTAAGAAACACTTGTCTGCTATCTCAGCATGCCTTTCTCTCATCCCCCTTCTAGCTTCTAGACTAGAAGTTAAGCTATTTCTGAAGGGTGTACTACACCTTAAACCTCCAAGGAAGCCCATTCCACCCCCTTGGGATCTAAATTTTGTTCTGGAAAAGCTAATCCTACCACCTTTTGAGCCAGCCAAGGACTGTTCTCTCCAACACTGCACATGGAAAACTATCCTCTTGGTGGCCATTACTTCAGCCAGAAGTGTTTCCAAACTACAAGCCCTCATGGCCTCTTACTATTTTACAGTTTTCCACAAGGACAAGGTCCGTTTAAGTACTTACCCATCCTTCATGTCCAAAGTGGTCAGTGAACCTTCTCTGAATCAGGCCATCAGCCTTCTGACCTTCTTCTCTTTGCCTCACAACCCTGCCAAAAGGATCCTTCACTCCTGTGATGTACATAGACAACTCCGATCCTATTTGGCTATGACCAAATCCATCCATAAATCAGACAGGCTCTTTGTCTCCTTCCCCCCAGGAGCCCTGGGCCCTCCTGTTTCCAAGCAAGCCATCTCCTCATGGATCTCTAAGACTATTTCCTTTTGCTACACAGCCCATGACAAACTGTTTCCCTTCCCAGTTAAGGCACATTCCACTAGGGCAGTATCCTCTTCTGGTGCCTTCTTTAAGGGCTTGGATACAGCTGCCTTTTTAAAATCAGCCACATGGTCATCTGTCCATACCTTCACCAAACACTATAAGTTGGACATCATTTCTAGGTGCAGGGCAGGATTTGCCAGAGCCATCCTTCATGGCTTTGTTGAAAATGCCTTTGTTCCTCCACCCAGTTCTTAACAGCATGAGTTTTTGCACTCTCCCTCATGTTATGGATACAGCAGCATATTGAATAGAAGGACAGTGTAGGTGTATAAAATCTTGCCATAACTTTAGATGTCCTCCTCTTCTATATGCTGCTGTATGGTTTCCCTCACTCTGCCTTCCCCCTGACACTTGCCTGACTCTTGACTACCCACTCCGTAGTTGCTGGTTCCAATATATAGATATATATATATATATATATATATATATATATATATAGATATATATATATATATATATATATAGTCCACTTCTGCAATTATATCTTAAAAGATGGTTTATTACATAGCACTTTTGTTTTATTACTCCCAATCGACTTGATCAGACAAACATTTTAAAATGCAGCCAAATGTTTGTTGCAAATCACGTCTACTTTACCCCAGCCACTACTCATTCCATCTCAAAAGGACTCTACTTCTGGTAGTTTAGTTCATTAAAAATATATCCTTGAAAAATTCATATAATTTGACCATTGCCAGGAATTGAACATCAAGCTTTTTTTTTCTTGCAAGGCTGATAATGTATTAGCTGCTAAATCAGAGAACATTCACAACACTGGATGAAAATATTACTATTTCAGTCTCGTATTTTTTTGTGTCTGGCTTTTTCTAAATACATTCAGTTAAGCCAGGGTAGATATTAGCTGCCAGCTCAAGTTGCCAGAAAAGTTTCAAGTAGTAACTCAACATCCTCTCCTTTTTCACAAGTGCTCAGACTATTCATAACATAAAACACAGATTTTTTAAAATTTCTACATACTATGGAATGTGTAACTGGAAGATATTTCTTCAGTTTAAATAATTTATTTTTAATGTTTAACTGAATTATTACCATTGGTTGTTTAATACACACACTGCTCTTTAACTTTATTCTATCCTCCCTGAAAGGCTCTATGTTGAGGTATCAGGGGAAATAAATTTGATTTTAATGGAAGTCTTGGTCGTCCTCGTCCCCCCCCCCCCCCCCCATAGGGCTAAGTGAGTAATAGTTTTTACTTTAACTTGCTCACACAGCTCCCCTTAAATTGTTGTCATCTTACTTTCTGGATAAGACTTGTGTGTTTCAAATAACTTGTCTTTGTTTAATTGCTGTCACTGTCTTATATTTGCTGAAATTGTACTTGCTGTTCATGGAGCCCACTGTGATTTACTTATGTTTACTGCATATGTAATCTGCTTTGTTATCTGAGAGTACTTAAGGGGTCTTAAGCTGTGGATGGTTTTGCATTATTTTGTATTGTGTCCCAGACCATTACTGAAGTGGGTCTTTGTTGGTCAGACAGCTTTATTAGCAAAACAAACTGAAGGCAAGGCTGAATGCAGGTAATTACATGAAAGAACATATTAACTGAAAATGTGAGCTGTCAAAGAATTTGAGCAGGAAGAGAAGGTATTACTAAAAACGTCTGTGCTCATTTCGAACCATCTCTCTTGAATATAGTCTATTGTAGAATTCCTCAAGAATTATTTGGGAAGATATTCTTTTGGGGAGCAGCAAATTTGCACATGCATGATAATAATGTATAAGTCACGACTCTGGCTGTGTGTCGCATGGCAGGACTGTATGAGATTGAATACATTAATACTGTGCTGGAGAAAGAGGATAACCTTTTACGATTTTAATATAGTTCCAGATTAGTGGATCTTAATTTGTGCTTAGTGTAAATATTCCTCATAATATTGACTTTTTTGTAATTTTTCAGATGATGCATTGTATTTTGTTATTGTTTTGTGTTGATAAAAAGCTCCTTTTTTACTTCTCTGCATAGGTTTATTTTATTTTAGTTTTTTGCCTTCAGTTTCTCAAATGAAATCACATATCATTGCTAGAGTATTTTCATAAACCTGTTTTCCTCTGATACAAATGTGTAATCCTAGAATTTTCACAATGTGGCAGTTTTAGAAATTGCATACATGCTGTTTTTCCATCTTCATACATCCAAACTGCTAACTGTCTCTCTGAGCTACTGAGTCTGAAGTGATAAGCGGTTGTGGATCATTACTTTGCATTTTGGCTTAGCACTGAGTGTTAATCAGAGTAAATAAATGCTGGCCAGTATCCAAAATGATCAAGCATTTTTGAATATAGCAAAAATTCATGTCGCAGCATGTATCAAATTTGCTATAATTGCATGACCTAAGAATTTATAAACGATTGACATTTATGGAGGGCTTTGACATTTCCAAAGTAATAATGATATAGCACCGTGTAACTTTACTGTTGCTGTTTTGGTCTTGAAAGTCGTCTTCTTGTTACCATTTAAAATGAAACCACAGGAGATAATTGCTGGAGACAAGACAAAGACATTTGGCCTCTCTTACATTATTAATTAGTGAACTTGCTGTTAATGAGCTTGTCTAAGCAGTATGCAGGATTTCTTCCCAAACACGATTAATACTGCACCAACTCTGAGAAGGTTTGGTCTCAGTCCTAGTGTTGTTAACATACTTCACCTTAATTAGGCATGGCTAGGACTAGCAAGAAAGACACATTTCTGTGATTACAGGCATACAAATGGAATAGTGCAATCTCTTGTGCACTAAATTAAACCTTTTATTTTTGTTTCAGGAAAGTAATTTATATGCAAAAAATATTAGACCAATGTCATGTTCTTACACAAATACTGACATGGTCTTTCTTGGATGTGGAACAGAGTATCAGATGACAGCTAACGTTTTAGATTTTATTT
Source organism: Protopterus annectens (assembly GCF_019279795.1). Classification (NCBI taxonomy): domain Eukaryota; kingdom Metazoa; phylum Chordata; order Ceratodontiformes; family Protopteridae; genus Protopterus; species Protopterus annectens. The sequence continues at coordinate 449,648,091 of NC_056746.1, read as the reverse complement.
TTTAAAAAAGGAAGCCATACACTGTAATCAGAGTGATTTCTGCCTTATCATTCCTAATGTGCTTATTTCCACCTTAACTGTATTTTGTCTGGAGATGTTTTTCCCTTAGTATGGTGAGTGAGTATACCTTATTCAAGGGCTGGAGTCTGATATGTTTGCATACAAACTGTATCACTGAATCTACCACAACATTTTTTGATTTCCTTCCATATCACTGTTGCAGTATTCATCACCTCTGGGATCTCCTGCCGAGGATATACCAATGCCCAGCCAGTGTACCAAAGCCTTTATTACCTAGGGAGCATCATGCATCAGATATGTGCTCCCTGTGCAAGCATAGGCATGAAAGTGACATGCATACTTTACCAACTCAGAACTTCATTGCAGGAAGTCTGAATGCCATTATTGTACATCAGTCTTGACAGCCCTTCAGTTTGCAAACCTACATCTTTCAGATAAGTACCCCATTGGTGTTCTTTTTCTCAACATTGCTCAGTGGGTTACATGTCATCCAAGAAAGGGAAACATCAGTATGGGAGGCAGATTCCCCATAAAGACTGCCATGATAGATGCCTATTTTGCTTGGGTACTTCTCATGACCGCACTCAATGTTCCATCTATCAGGCTTTTGTACCCAAGACTTTGAGTAGCCACTTTTCGTCACTCTCCAGTTACCTTAAGAACCAATGTGTCAAGCTTCTGGCCAAAGGTAACATAGCAGAATCCACTCACCCAAAGGTACAGCCACTGCTCAAAAAGAAGGTCAGGAAGTCTAGGCCTGAGTCTGCTGGTGTTCAGCCTCCAGAGAACATCTCTCCTGAGGTGAGTGAGAGCCCAGTGGATAGGCCAGCATTGCCATCATTCCCCCCCCACTGACCTTCTTAGAAGCTGGCATGGAACCTGCTTCTCGCACATCCTCAGAAGCCGTGCAGATGTCTGTTGCTGATACCGAGGGAGAATCATGGCTATTTCCAGGGGACCTAAAGGGATTTCTCAGATCCTTGTTAGAGAAGAGGTGCAGTGTAACTTAACTGAATTCAGGCAGGCACTTGACCCTCCGCATTTTGTTAGAACAGATTTCCCAATGAAGAAAAGGTAGAAAACTAAGCATGTGGCGTTAGTTTCAAGGGACCCACAGAAAGAATGGCAGGACTTCACTCATGGTTTGTTCACTGCCTTGATGGCATTGAAGCCGCCTCAGGTGGTTTTATTTCCTGCACCTTCTTGGTCCACTACCCCTAAGAGGGTCAGGGACCCAGAGCCCTCAAAAAAGGAGTCCAACTCGGAGGTTAACCCTTTAGCCTGTTTCTGTTAATAGCCTTCAACTTTAGACTGTGGGTCTGAGGAAGAGGAATCTGTCACCTCTGAGCCTCTTTTGGAAGAGCTTTCCTTTGGGGACATGGTTCTGTGCAAGATAGAGCATTTCAAATGGGATTGCTCCCATGTTTCAGATGTCCAGAAAAGGTGTTATGAATTGTTACAGATGAACTCTCCTAAACTTTCATCTGTCCCCCCTGTGTTGGATACCTTATCTGCTGCTTACCTGACAGTTGACACTCAATGTCCAGCTCCTAAGAAACCTGACAGGTTCTATATGGTGCTGGATACCTGTAGGTTCTTATACAAGTGCTGTTCCTCTGATCCTGCAGTGATTTCCCTATCTGCTTATAAGCCTTGTAGGCTGTTACCCTCTTCCAAGCTACTTCCTTCAGATAAGGAAAGTAGAACCGTGGAGAGGATTGGTAAGAAGGTATACACTTCTGCTCCTTTAGCGTTTAGAGCCATCAGACGTGTATGACAAGATGCATCCTGTCTCTTCTTTCTCAGATTGGGAAGATTATTATTTTGGAAATGCCTGACTCTGAGGGTAAGACCTCAGCTCTCTCCTTGTTCAGTTCCACTTCTCAGGTTTCTTGTCACTCTGTCAAATGTTGCCATGCTGTAGCTGGTGTACTTTCTAGTGCTGCTGTCTCTGGCTCTGTGATGAGATGCTATTTCTGGTTTCGCCTTCAAGCCTTTCAGATTATATCAAAACAAAACTTCTGAATGCTGCCTTGAATAATCAGAATTTGTTTGCTACTGCTGTGGCTGAGCTTTCCAAGACCTTACAGGATCAAGGTAAGGGCATGAAAGATTTGAAGGAGATTTTTGTCTTGCTTTTTCCAAGGTTTCAAAGAAATTATCCTAATAAGACTTTTTTTTTTTTTTTTTTTTGCCTAGACAGTTTTCCAAAGGTAAGCAAGCTCCTAGGTGTGCTTTTTCTGATAAGCCTACTAATACATGCAGACATCAGAAGCAGTCCTTACCCTACAAATCTGTACAAGTCCTTCTGCCCTCCCTTCCTGTCAACCAGGTTCTTCTGCCCTAAAGGTTTTCTCTATCTGTCTCAGTTTGGCAGTTGATTACCACAGACATCTGGGTTCTCTCCATTATCCAGCAGGGTTATTTCCTGACCTGGAAGACTGTTTCCTCCTCCTCCAGTATTCCTAATCCCCCTGCAGAACAACTTCATTTTCCTGGGGGTATTGCAGGGTTTGTTAGACCAGGGTACTATTCAACTGGTTCCTCAGACTGAAAGGGTTTTTTTTTTTTTTTATTGCTGGATGTTTCTGGTCCTCAGGAAAAGAAGGGTCTTGGAGACCTATCCTGGACCCTTCCTCTCTGAACACCTTTTCTCATAGCACCATTCCTCTGACTGCTTTCTCTTCAGACACTGTTTCCTGTGTTGTTCCCCAAGGCCTTTCTCATTTCCTTGGATCTGAAGGATGCCTACCTTCATATGCCTATCCACTTCCTATTCAAGAAATATTTGCATTTCTCTATTTCCTCTCATTTTCAGTTCTCGGCTTTGATTTTGGACTTTTTAACAGTCCCAAGGGTATTCACCAAATGTCTAGCCCCTGTAGTTGTCATTTGCAGACTTCAGGGCATTCAAATATTTCCTTATCTGGATGACCTCTTGCTTTAAGCCCCATCCCATTCCAAGCTGGTGGAAGATCCTCATTTTGCCCAGCTTGTTTTGCACAGTCTGGGGTTCACTGTCAACCTTCAGAAGTTAATGTTGACTTCAACTCAGATCATGTTTTCCTAGGCTACAGGTTCCAGAATGTTCCAGTGTTGGCATCTCTTCCTGTCTCCAGGGTTTTGTCCCTCAAAAATTATTTTCTGTCCTTTGTTCCAGCCAGGGGGGTTCTCGGGGCTCTGGTGTTCATGGCCTGTACCATGCCCATGCTTCCCTGGGCTAGGCTTCATATGAGGCAGTTTTAGTGGTACCTAAAATCAGTGTGGCTTTAACATCTCCACCTACTGGACCATCGTATTCCCCTGCTCACTCGGCCGAAACTGGAACTTCACTGGTGGATTCAGCAGCTGTCACTCAGTCCAGGTATTACTTTCCATCCTTCTTGGCCATCATAGGAACTCATCACAGCCACATCAGAACTGGAGTGTGGACCCACAGCAGGCACCCTGGAGAAGGTGTAGAGCATTTGGTCCCCGCAGTAGAGGGTGGATCTCATCAACATCACAAAATGCAGGCTCTCATTCTAGCTCTTCAAGCTTTCCATGTACACTGGGTTCAGGGTTCCTTTAAAGTTTATACAGATAACACCACAGTTAAGTGGTACATCAACAAACAAGGGGCACAAAGATGTGCATTCTTTGCAGGTTAGCCCTTCAAGCATGGGGAAATAGCCATCATATCTGTAGGTTACCCTCTAGGCAGTCTGTATCCCTTCAGAGGCAGTCTTGTGGCAGATGTTCTCAGCAGGTTCAGGATGCAACCTTATGAATGGCACTTCACAAGGATGTGTTTCTGGACACAGTTCATTGCTGGGATATTCCTCAAGTAAAAATCTTTTCATCTCCTCTGAACAGGCAACGCCCTCAGTTCTTTTCCAGAGTCCCAACTCCTTTGGCATGGAAAGTGGACGCCATGCCTTTCTCTTGGAAGGGAATGTTTCTATGCACTTTTCCTCCCTTCCTCTTCTTCCAAGGATCCTCTACAAAATTGAGAAGGAGACTCCAAAAAAGTTTGGCCTAGATAGCACTGGTTCCCTGTCTTATTTCATCTGTCCATGGGGCAATCATCACCTCACCACATGGCTCTTCCCACACAGAGCAAAGGAGCTCTCCTACTGATTCTTTTGGTGAATACAGTTTTGATTTCTTTCTGACACCAATTTTTTGAGAACATGCTCAGGGTCCTGCTTGAGACCAGGAAACTGAATACCAGAAAATTATTTATACTCAAATGGAAAAGATTTTCTGTTTGGTGTGAAACATCACCAGGACCCTTTTTCATTGGGGAATCCCCTTGGCTCTTTCCTACCTGTATGAGCTACTTCATGCTGGCTTGACATATTCTTCAGTGAAAGTCCACTTGTCAGCCATTTCTGCCTGTTTGCCACTTACTCCTCCTTTGGCCTGTAGGTTTGACGTCAAGCATTTTTTAAAGACGTCCTTCATATCAGACTCTCAAGAAAACCCATTCCTCCTCCTTGGGATCTTAATGTTGTCCTCAAAACAGAATTGGCTCCTTTTGAGCCTGCTGCTTTGCAACATTGCACCTGGAAGACTGTGTTATCGGTTGCTTTAACTTCTGCCAAAAGGGTATCTGAACTTCAGGCCTTTGGTGGTGGTCGTTCCATTTTTAGTTTTTCAGAGAGACAGGGTGTCTATTCATATGAATCCTTCCTTCATGCCCAAGGTGGTTGACGAGCTGGTCCTTAATCAATCTGTCCAGCTTAATTCTTTTTTTTTTTTTCTTTTTCCACAATCAGCTAATAAGGTTATTCATACCTTGGATTTGCATAGATAGCTTAGATATTATTTAGACAAAACAAAGGCCTTTCGTAAATCTGATGAGCTTTTTGTTTTGTTTCATACCAGGACATGGGGCTTGGCCATTTCTATGCAAGCCATCTCCACGTGGATTTCCAAGGCCATTTAATTTTGTTTTTCTTTTTATGGCAGTTGCCTGTTTATGTGAAGGCTCATTCTACTGGAGCGGTGGCTTCTTTGGGGGATTTCCTCAGTGATTTGGATACCAGTTCCATCCTTGACGCTGCTACTTGGTCTTTGGTTTACACCTTTACAAGGTATTACAACTTGGTTGTCATAGCCAGGGCCAGGGAAGGTTTTGCCAAGGCTGTCCTGCATGAGTTTGTGGAGGGCTTCTCCTTATCTTCCTCCTCCCAGCTTTCACCGTAGCTTTTGTACTCTCCCAGAGATGATGAATACTGCAGAAGTGATATGGAAAGGCATAGTACAGTTGTGTAAAATCTTGCCATAACAGTAGATATTGTTCTTTTCACTGTTGCAGTATTTACTCCCTCCTTCCTAACCCCCTTTTCCTCTTGCTTTTACATGGGTGGTATTTTCATACTGGCAGCATGATTCCTCTCCTCCTCCTCTTCCTCTTCCTTCATTCCTTTTTCTGGATGTACATATCCACCTTTCCACTGGGTGTGTCCTAGTTCTCTTGGGGCACTTCATTTCTGAGTTAGGAACTTACGTATGTTATCTTTATGGCCTACGCTTGCACGTGGAGCATACATCTGTCATACAATGCTCCCTAGGTAATAAAGGCTTTGGTATAGGTTCATAGGTTGGTACTAGGCTATCAGCCCTAGGGCCTATACAAGCCTAGCCATAACAATTCCCTGGTTATTTCTTCCCACATTATTTACTGTTATACTTGACGGATGTTGGGCTGTCCTTGGGAGATACCAGAGGTGATGAATACTGCAACAGTGAAAAAGGACGACATCTACTGTTACAGTAAGATTTTATACAGCTGTAATTTCTGTACTTCAATACTGGTTTGCCCAAGTCAAAACACTTTCTTTTATGTTGCCTGTGTTCAAGGCACACCTTGACAGCAGTCTTGGGCAGACTATCTTTTATTCTTTTCATTGGTAAATACTAGACAATCCATCTTCAGACCATTACAGGTTTTTCCAGTAAATCCATATTCAGAAGTTTCCTCCAGATTTGGGGAGGGCAGCAAGAGATAGACTGGGAAGAATTTGTGTCTAGATTGCTACTCTACTTGGCATGTGGTACAAGTTTATTCCAGAGCTGGGGAATATGTTGAGGTATCAATATGTAACACCAGTGTGTCTTGTTAATCTGTTGATGAATATTTAAGTTCAAACTGGTGTAGGGAACAGTTTATTTTGCAGCAGAGTAGGAGAGTGGCTGTAGATGAGCTGACTAGTGGGGGAAAAAAGATATGTGCAGAAAAGAATCACAGGCCTAAAGCAGATGCTCTATGCTGACAGTCTAAAAAAAAAACTCCAGCTATACTCTGTGGCATATTGTCTACTCGGAGGCTATCTCTGCTTAATATACAAGGCCATGTCAAACCCTGTGCTGTTGGACATGCTCCACTTAAAGAAATCCCAATCCCTCAGAGCCATACGCTCCTGGGATCTAAACTTTGTCATCACAATGAACAAAACATGCTGGAGGGATAGGTTCCTGACCCAGAGACTCCCCATACTCTAAAATAGACTGCCCATACATGTCAAGCAGAGCGCATCCTTGGTCCTCTTCAAAAGGAACCTTGATAATTGGATGGGAGATAGGAAATTCACCCCGGGGATCTTGTCACTCGCCCTGCTAAACAGGGGTCCAGGGAAGTAAATATTGTGGGAAGAAATATCCAGGGAATTGTTATGGCTAGGCTTGTATAGGCCCTAGGGCCGATAGCCTAGTACCAGCCTATGAACCTATGTCACATGTATACTGCATTAAGTAAGCTGCTTCACCCTTTTATTTGATTATCTTGCACACATGCTAGTATTGAGCATATCTTTCATGTTTGCAAAGAAGTAAGTTATGCTTTGCAAGTACTGTGGATAGCTGTGATCTTCACTATAAAGGTGGAAGCAGCATCTTGCTGAAAGAGCTTCTGTTATCCATGAGTCAGAGTTCACACCAGCTATGAGAATGTTGTACTTTTGTGATGGGTTTCATTACTGATCAAAACTGATTATCTACCATGCTTGCTTTAGGTGGCAGTAAATAGCTGTATAAACTGAAATTGTAGTTTTACCACCAGGCCAAGTTTATCTGCTGAGTTGGATTTTGTAGTTAAAATCATAATCCTATCCCATCCATTTTCCCTGCTGTACACTTTGTATCCTGTGTTTTCTTGAATTCTCTCAGTTTTGCTCACATTTCCTCAGTTCGGAGACTGATGCATGTGTCTGCCACCATGTGATGCTTTCACACATTGCACACAAGTCTCACCTGAATCCCAAATAGGATGATAGGATTGCAGGTGTGTGGTGCTATAATTACTGCATGAATAAAGGTGTATTCTTCCATTTACATTTAGTCAATTAGCATGTCTTCTTGCATCTTTAAATATGTCAAGGCCTGCTTAATGCTTCAGCTCTTGACTATTCGCTGGATACAGGCAAGCAGAGCTTAGAATCCATTCTTCCCCGGGGAAGAAAATAGAATGGATGTTGGCTACTCCATCCTCTTACTGCTTAGACTGACTCTCTGACCCTAGTTGTGCTAGTTGATAGTCTGTATTATGTCCTTTTTAGCTCATTATTTCTTGTTAGGTCTGTCCCTACCATTGCTACCCTTTCCCTTATGTCTCACAGGTCTTTGTGCCAGTTAGTACTTGCTTTCATTCTTATTGTAGTCTTTCTTATGCTGAAATAAGGCCAATACCCACTAATTAAACCAGAAAGAAATTCAGGGCTGACCTTAGTGAAATGGAACCCTAGACCAAATATTATAAAGCTTTCTTGCTGCCCACCAGTCCTGTCAGACCCTCACATGTTCTCTGGACTCCATAGTACCTTCCTTCCTGCTGCAAAACCTTTATCCCTGCACCCCCCCAGTTCCCCTTGCACCCCTCCAGTATCCCCCCTTCCCTCAATCTGGCCTCCTCACACCATTCACGTTAATTCTTTCCTGTCTTTTTCTCACTCTGTCTTACTCTTTAGATTTTTTTTTCCCATACTGTCAGTACACCTACATGTCCAAGACTGCATTGTAATGGTGGAGCAAATAATTTAATTAAGTTGGAGGTGTGGGGCCATGTAAAAACCATGGGGTTGTAGATGCTTCGAAGCTCATTGTAGAATTTTTTCCTAATTTCTTTGTCCGGTGATGGCTTAAAGAAAAATCACTATTAAGGAAAGACAGTCAGTTGTATTTTCTTTAATAGAAGTAAGAAATAAGTTGCGTCCAAAGTTTAAAGTTCAAAACTAACAAAATAGTATTTCCTAATAAAAATTAGAAGACAAATACTGGCGAGGGTGTTTACATCATATCTAGGACTACTGCTTGCCTCTGTCCCCTTCTCCTTCAAAAGATAGTCATCTTCTGTATACCCTTTTGGTGTTATTTTGAGATAAAAGCAAAAAAAAAAAAAAAAAAATGGCCACAGTGCTATATTTCAAGTAGTTGTCATACATATATAAAGCATGCTTCCTCACCTGTGCCCCCAAAAGGTAGCCACTTTCTATGTATGTACCCATCTGATGTTAGACTAGGTTGAAAGTCAAACATATGGCCAGAGTAACATATTTCAACTTGCTCGCATTAGCCAAATATGCACCGCATGCCTCTTTCCCCCCAAAAAAGTTGTCCACCTGTGTTCATATGTTTGATTTTGAAAGTGAAAAAATAATAATCACAGTAATATATTCCAACATGTTGCTCCTAGAATAGTGCACACTGTCCCTAGACAAGCGCTAGCAACTTTTGTGTAATTCTCTGTGATGCATTTTATGCCTTATTTTTTAAAAATAATTACTTGGAAGCTTTTTTTTTTTGCTGCTACCCAGACGAGTTATATATGTGCCCACTCCCAGTATTGGGTAATAGTGATATTTGTGCACACAAATGCACTCTAACTTGACTCTTCCTCTCACAAGCCAGATCTACAACATCCTTTAATGGCTACCTGAATGGCTTCTGCCCCATGGTTATGGAGCACTCCCCACCACTGAACAAAAAAGAGATCATGTCCGAATTGGGGATGGGTTTGATGGTTGGCAGGCACAGGAGCATAAACCCTTAATAAAAATATTTTCTCTCATATTTTCACAGTCCTTAATTTTGATATACAGTGTTCTACTCAGCAGGGCATGGAACTGTCAGTCTTCCTTATTGCAGCTCTTTATTTCACCTCAGAGTTTCATCTCTTTTTACCAGCGTCTCTGAAGTTGCCAATTAATTTGTCTGTAACTGAAAACTCTGGATTCAAAAGCTGCATCTCATTGTAAATAGAATTACAGATAATTAAGAAAAAGTCCAATGTGCAATTTTCATTAACACTACAATGAAGGAATTATTAAAGGTATTTAACAATAGTTTCAAGGAGATGGAAAGAGAAAAATCAGCAGTGCATTTTTACACATTTTGCTGGTCAAAGAGATCTGTTGTATGTAAGGCATTTTATTTCTCACTAGAAATTAAGTATGTGATTATGTGACTGAGCTTAAATATATAGTACGAGAATGAAAGTTTGAGGACTCTGGTGTTTGTCTCTTAAGAGATGCAGTTATGTATGCTTTCAAGATATGATGACATTAGATGCAGAATTAAGAGAATAAGACTTGACAGTTGCTAAAACAATAGATGTGAGTAAGTGATAGGTTCATGTATATGGCTTAAAAATTGAGTTAAGGAACTGCCAGTGTACAAAATAACACACCCCATCTCACTACATCATTACCTGCACACTACACTATACAAAACTGCTTTACAGTATAACATAGGTTCATAGGTTGGTACTAGGCTATCGGCCCTAGGGCCTATACAAGCCTAGCCATAACAATTCCCTGGATATTTTTTCCCACAATATTTACTTCCCTGGACCCCTGTCTAGCAGGGCGACTGACGTGATCCCTGGGGTGAATTTCCTATCTCCCATCCAATCATCAAGGTTCCTTTTGAAGAGGGCCAAGGAGGCGCTGTGCTTGACATGTATGGGCAGTCTATTCCAGAGTATGGGGACTCTCTGGGTCAGGAACCTATCCCTCCAGCATGTTTTGTTCATTGTGATAACAAGGTTTAGATCCCTGGAGCGTGTGGTTCTGAGGGATTGGGATTTCTTTATGTGGAGCATGTTCAACAGTTCAGGGTTTGACATGGCCTTGTATATTAAGCAGAGATCGCCTCTGGGTAGACGATATGCCACAGAGTATAGCTGGAGTAACATTTGTGTAGGGGTTGCACATTTCCCTAAATTTACGTTTAAAGCACTCGGGATCCTCTCTTGATTCAGCCGGTACAACAATATGATGGTTTTCCCCCTCTCTTGCATATACATCTGGTTCATACAAAACTGAACTCTCTCTTTCAGTGGCCTCTGACCAAGCTAAGTTAAGCAAAATGAATGCCCTTGGTATATGCATGTTTGTCAGAAAAAGATGCTTGAATGAAAATATCGTATTTCTGCTCAAATACTCTCCAATTCTCAGTAATATTATGATCAAACACAAGTGGACTGGGTCTGCAAAATGCCTCTGCCATATCAACACACAGTAGTGAAGGTGCTTGAAATCATGTATGAACATACACACACATAAATATGCCAGAACTTGTAATTGTGCTCAACAGCATAACACTCTTTAAAATAACTGCACTTTGCCAAACAAGTCTCCATAGCACAAGAATACTTTCAAATCATTGCACTTTGTGAAACCATTCTTTATCAGTGTAAGGAATACTTTGAAATGACTGTACTTTGCGAATAAACAGTGCACAGCACTCATTCAATTTAACTTAAACACTCAATCAACATTCAATTTATACTAGTTTTTTTTTTTCATATATCAGTAAGAACAAAAACTGTTTTATGTAGTTTTTTCTTCAGTCCATTCAGTGTCTTTTTACAAATGGGTTGTATGCTTCACAGTCCACATACCAATTTAATATAGTCAGCAAAATTTTAGTCTTTCTTCAGTCACTTCTGGCAGACATAAGCATTAACCCACATTCATACCAGTCATTTAAATACGTCATCTGTTTAGAGTCAGAATAGGTTCACCCCTCTTCAAGAAACATCTGTTCAAGTGGGTTCATAGAGCATCCATTCATATTCCAGTCTGACTCCTCATATTCACTCAACCAAGTTCAACTTTAACATGACTCCCCCCTCCCCCCCAGCAATAAGTTACAGGCAAATAAACTCCTATGAGTACTTAACACCCCCCTCCCCCCAGAAAAGGCATGTTTTTGGTGCTTGCCAGAAAATATCTACAGCTCCAGTAACTCTCAAATGTCAAAGATAGCAACAGTTTAACCGTCTTAGCCTCAGCTTCCAAAACAAACTTATTTACTATGCAAACATTATTGAATACAATTTGTCACTTCATCACCAACTGTCCTCACAGAACTGCAGCTGCCTCACATTCAAAAAAACCCAGCAAAATGGTTACCGGTAAAACAAAGAGCAGATCTGCTTCTTTAGTCAGTTCTTTTAGAAGTGCTCCTCAAAGACTTCTGCTAACTTCTGGTATCAGATTTCCTTAGTAAAACACCCTCTTATAGCTTAGTGTGTCCCTCCTAAACATCTACAGTGCTTCAGTCCCCAGTAACTAAGTTTCAGTGCACAAATCATGCATTTTCAAATCTAGCCTCTAGACGTTAGGAATCTCTTCTACCTTGTCTGAAAGACATCTCCACGTACTCTAAATTTAGATCACATTTCAAGTTATGTCTTTTACAACAAGCCAAGTACAAGGCCACATAACCTACCCATGTCTCACCTTGCTACTGTACTACTTTCTCATGTTTGCACTTTTCTGTTCACCGTCTTCACGATCTTGTACTGTCTAGCAGAATCTCTCTTGCATATATTTGTAAATACTTTTTTTCCCTCCTCTTCTGAACTAATTGTCTGACTATAGTTTATAATACATGCATGTTAATTATAAGAATGTATTTATTTATTTATTTATTTCTTGACATTTGTTTACCACCGAGAGCCCATTTTCAGTGGAGGCCCGGGGAGAAAAGCTCCAAGACAAAAAAAAAAAATTTAAAATACAATAGTTGCAGAGAGGCAATGCAAAATAAGTTCCAAGTAAAATACAGTATTAGAAAAACAATAAGTATGCAGTAATTGCAATTAGGTACATCATAACAGGCAAGAATGCAGAAACAATAATAGAGCAAATTGCATGAGCATATTGCATAAAAAACAAAAGGTTATCCATGCTTGGCATGCATGACATCATGTTTTGATTAACTCTTTCTTTGCATAACTGTTCTATGTGCTTATTAGTACTTTAGTCATTATTATTTTATTTTTGTGGTTGTACTCACCAGGATGTGTCTTAAATTGGTCAATTGGAATTAGTGCACCACCTCGGGAAACAAAAAAGTTAAATAAATCGAAGTATTTATGTTAGAATTAAAATAGGTATAACTTTAAGAGGGAGTTATTGACTATTTGTGTGTCTGTAGAATTCAGCCGAGTAAGAGCTTCTGGTAAGCGGATCTTTTTTCTTCCTTTCCAACTGTGTATACTGAACTGTTCATGTATATTGGACTGGTGTTCATCTTTGTGTAGCAATATCACATGGAGATGTATAACATTAGGTTGTATGTTTTTTAAATGTCTAAAGAGGTGAGGCCATTTTACAGTGTTTGGCAGTCCTGTTAATATTGGTTAATTCTAAATTAATGGACATCCACACTCCCTCCTTGTCTGTTGGATGTGGCCATGGACAAGTAACCATAAGAGATATCATTATCAAAATACCCTTAGGCCTTAAAAAAGTTTTTATTTTGGAAAAAAAAAATACTGACTATAACTAAAAACCCAAATCAAAACTTACTCTGAACAAGCCTGTATATAAAAGGCAGATATTTCCTCTGCTTACAAGACCTAATGCCTTTTCGGTAGATGTCAGTATAACTACTAATGCAAGGAAGAAAAAATGAAAGTATTAAACAAGAATATTTCTCCTATTAACCCACAAAACCATCAGGACTGGTGAACATCTGCAGCTGCTTGTTACCAGGTGAAACGCATGTAACTAGTAAGGGATATGGAACCAGCATTAATAGTATCTGCAAATTACTAAACCTTTCAGTTAATACCCTTATCTTTCAGGCTACACCGACGTTGATGTCTTGGATCACATTAAAGCCCTGAGCATGTGGTGACAGGTGAAGTCCAAAACCTTAATCTAGGACTCAGAACAACAAATAGCACTTTTTGCAAGAGGAAATTGAAACAGTGGTATATTTGTGGTTTGTTAGAGATGCTTGAAGCAACATTGAAGAGAAAAAAATGAAAAATTAAACAAATAAATGATCATAATTCACTGAAGAGACTCTGTTCCACTACATTTCTGCAGCAAAAGAGAATGCAAACACTGAATACAACGGTAAAACACCATTGCTGTTTATAATGTATACATGCTGGATCACAGAAATTACATGACACGTGATTGCAGAGTCCATTTTGTGCCTTGGTGGTGATTTGTGCCATCCTCAGGTTGAACTCCCCAATGTTTAGAAGGACAGAGTAGGTTTGTCTAGGGATGAATTTGCAGATACCCATCCAGTCATTATACGTGTCCATTGGACACAGAAGAAAGGGAAAAAATGCCATAAAATTCTGCATCTCTGAATACAAGTAAGCAATATTCAGCTCCTGAAACTAGTTACAATTCTCCACAGACATCCCAACCTTTCCCCTCTGATATTCTTTATTAGAGGAAAGAAGGAAAGGGGTAAAAAATTAGAAAGAGAAAAAAAATTAAGAAATATGAAAAACTAAGTATGAGAACCATAAATAACCATGTCTGTGAATGACTAGAAAAAGTACTACATAATTTGATGTGGGTCAAATCATTAAAATATTTGATGTAATCATTGCACTTGCTGAATTCTGTGATTTGTCAGAACTAGTTTACTACTGTGTGTGTGTGAGTGTGTGTGTACGCGTGCGGGGGGGGGGGGTATAGGTAGTGGCAGAGCCATAACTTGTTCTCTGGTGGACCTCAAGTATAAATAAGATCAGATGTTGTCAATTTTCATTTCTTTCCTCAACAGTTGGGCTTGATCTGACCTTTGGACCCATCTTGCTGATACTGTAGCTTGTGGTAACCAAACCCTCAGGCTCCTCCCTTACCCATAATGCACCAACCCCTAACATACCCCAGATCTTGTTTGCCGCTTTTGCAAAATAGATGTGGTCATCCATAGCTCTTGAGTTGCATTTGTGATATTTTTCTTCGCCTTTATAACCTTTCTTTTTTGCCTATTATACACCTTATTCCCTTGTTTACACTTAGTGTATTCTTCGCTTACCATTGTTAGTAATTTTTCCCTTTTTTCATTAAAGTTTCTAATTAACTTTTTCTTACATGCCTGTGTATTCTATAGTACCATTGATGGTATTTCTTCCTCCTTTTCTTTCTAATCTTGTAAAAAAAAAAAATCTTTCCTTGAGCCTCAGCATTGGACTCCACAGGGACAGGCAGTCCAAACACTCTAGGTTACCCAGCAGGGTATCACCATCTCTTCTGATACTACTTCAGAAAATCCCACCGAAGAAGTACCTCAGAAGAGAAAGTGAAAAAGGAGGCACTTGGATTCCCCACCAGAATCTATCACAGAGGATGCAGATTTCAACGAGGGGGAAGGATCCCCAAGATCACCACCTGATGATGTTTCATTGGGGACATCCTAGAGATCCTTAAACAACGAGGTGGTTGGTCTTCCCATGCAGTCCTTCTCCTGAGGAATGTGTATTCTCAGTGTTTGGATCTGGCCTGTCTGCCTCCTAGGTAACTCCGCCTACTGACTAGCTCATTAGTTCGATCTCGAAGTGGGCATGGAAGGAACCTGACTCGGTTGACCTTATTCCTAAGAGACTGGATCAAATACTGACACCACCTCTAGGAAGGGAGTTTTGGAGTAAGGGAGTACCTGTGGATGCCATGGTCATGGAGGTGGCCACTAAGAAGTAACTTGCAGAACAGAGTTCTACTGTCCATCCATCTAATAGGGTGTCTAGGGCTTTGGACAGGTTTGGGAAGCATGTCTATTCTTCAGCGACCTTTGCTGTAAGGTCACTCCACTTCCTGACACATTTCACTCGACTGCAAAGAGATTTGATAAAAAAAAACTGTTAAAATTCTCTTTCAGGGACCACTGCTGCTGAGACTCAGGCTTTTGTGGCCTCAAAGTTGGCTACCATACAGTCAATTTCAAACTCGTTCATGAGGCTGATCTCTCATGTGGTGGGTTCAGGCATTTCTATTAGGCTGCATGCCAGGATGAGCTTGTGTGACTTTGCGGAGCCCTTCAAGTCCTCTTTCATCAATGCGCCCTATGATGGAACCTCCTTATTTGGCCCCAAAGTAAAGGACACACTTTCCAGGTGTGAGAAAGATGGAAAGACTCTCTGCTGTGGGAGTATGTTTTTCGACATCTCAGAGGAACTTCTCTAGGAAACAACATGCAGATTGAAAAATGTGTTTCAAGAAATCCTAGGGTTCTTTCCAAGATCCATGTGGAGAAATTTCCCCTAGAGGCAGAGGTAGGAGCTCAAATGGAAGATGCTGCCCACCTGGCAGATGTGGCCTGCAAACTAAGGGGTCTAAAGATTATTTCTGTGATGGACCCCATCAGTGCTCCTGAAAGGAGTCCCAATTGTCCCACTCTGGAGGCAATTGGGGGGTCATTTACTCCTGCACTAAAGAGCCTGGCTAGGCATCACACAAGATCCATGGGTGCAGAGGATAATTTCCATAGGTTATATAATTCCTTTTTCCCTTCCACCCCCATCTTCATACAGATTTCCTGATGTTCCACCCAGTCGAAGGAAAACAGCAGCACTAGAAATACAACAGCTGTGAGGACAAAAAGTCATCCAAGATGTCCCACCAGACCAGCTAGAATCCAGAATTTACTAGAGATTTTTTAGTGCCAAAGAAAACATGGAAATGGTGACCAATTTTGGATCTCAGCAACTTGAATATATCAGTTCGAGATGCACAGTTTTGGATGGTCACGGTTCAGTCCATTATGCCCTTTTTGGTAAAGGATGACTGGATGTTCTCAATAGACCTTCAGGATGCATACTATCACATAATAACAGAGGATCCGGAAAATATTTATGCTTCTGGCTAGGAGCCAGTCATTACCAGTTCAGAGCCCTGCCCTTTGGTCTCAACCAGCCCCAGGGGTGTTCACCAAATGCATGTCAGTGGTAGCAGCTCACTTGAGGCTGTAGGGATTCCAAGTTTTTCCATGTCTGAATGACTGTCTCATTACCTCTGCGACCAGGAATTTATTGATAATAGCGAAAGATCAGGTACTGCAGACTTGCTCCCTTCTGGGAATTACCAAAAATTACAACACATCTCAGTTAGATCCTTCTCAGATGGTAGAGTTTATAGGAACAATTTTCAACACAGTATTAGTAACAGCTTCTCTTCCTCTTGCAGGAGTACAGACTATCAGATTCCAGGTCAAGATGATAATTCACAGTACAACAAATTCAGCACAATTGGTTCTACAAGCCCTAGAGTCAATGTCACTGGCCATAAGTTTAGTTTGGCTAGCGAGATTCCACATGAGGATTCTTCAGTGGATGCTAGCAACTCAATGGTCAATTCTTTATCCTCACGTCAGTCCAAATAAAAATCACTCAAGCATGCAAGAGGCGTCTTTGATGGTGGATTCAATCAGATCAAGATGTTCTTCGTGTTTCACTATTGCAGTCATCACACTTGGGTTATCCTGCAAGGGGTAGCCCTCAGTCGGCCCAAATACCAGAGGCTTAGTATTTCTGCGTCGGTTGCTGTCGCTTCAGGACTGACGTCAGGCTATCAGTAGCATAAAAATAAGCAGCTGACGCCATTACATCAGTCTTTCTTGCCAAGGAGCCCGAAGCAGAAGCAGTTTGCATGAGTGCCGGTTGGCCGCTACCTGAGTTTTCGTTTCCGAAATTGAAGTTGAAGTCTTCTAAAGCTAAGTACCCCATTGGGGATCCTATTTTCTTGCTCTAACCGATGTCAGAAAAAGTTAACAATTGTCTGGCCTGTGAAAAGCAAATACCACACCGAGATTTCCATTCTTACTGCGTCACCTGTTTAGACCCAGACAGCAACGTCCCTTTCTGCTGGTTTTGTGCTTTGTTCAATGCCTGTACTATACGTCGTCGGGCCCTTATTGTAGCTAAATACTTTCACTCTTGATCTCCGTATTCCGAAATGGCTTTGGTAAGCCATCCGACTACCAATCCTCCGAAAAAAACATAAGGATAAAGACAGAGACAGACCGCACAGTTCCAAAACTGCCGACAAACTTCCATTAAGCTAGTCACCAGTTTGCCTGTACTCAATGAGGTGCTTTCACAGCCCCTGATGCCCGCTTTGATGGATTCACAGGCTGCTACTGAGACTTGTTTGGAGTCCGGTATGCCTCGAGACTCTTTGAGTACGGAACCTGAAAATGCCCCTACTTTGGATGGGTCTGGAGCCGCTGTGCAGGCACTGGCTTCTGAGGAAGTTCTTCACACTACCAACATTCGACACAAACTGACGACTTATTTTGCTCCTTCAGTTCTTTCTAAAACTACAGAGTTTCTAAGGCCCAGAGTACAAGCTACGCCTAAAAAAAAACGCTGACTGAAACTCAAGCGCCTGCTTCCTTGCCACAATCACAGATGCTTAAAGTGGCAGAAGACCTTATCATGCTGATTAGGGGAAGCCAGCCTTCCCCTGCTAAAAGGAAAAGAGACCTGTCTCCAGCAGCTTTATCTGACCAAGGGTCCGATGACTCAGAGGTTTCTGATTATGAAGACATGCCCTTATCTGCTTATGAGGATTCAGCTGCAGAGGAATCCATTCATTCTGCCTCTCCTGCTGAGGATTTTTCTTTTGGTGAAACCTTACATACCTTGAGAGAGCATTTCCGTTGGGAATGCCAGGATTATCCTCAGTCCAAAAAGAGACTCAGAGAATTTTTAGATTTACCACAGCACAGACCCTTAGCTATCCCTCCTGTTCTGGATGTTGTGGATGATGTCTTTATGGAATCTAGTCCAACTCCTGATACTTTATTTCTTGCTCCCAGGAAACCTGACAGGTACTACAGAGTCCTTGACTCACACAAATTTCTTTTCAAGAATCCTACTGCTGACCCAGAGGTCATCTCCCAAGGACCTAAAAGAATAAAACCAACTACAGCTAAGAATCCCACCCCCTCGGACAGGGATTCCTGATCATTAGACAGATGGGGTAAAAAAGTATACACCTCTGCAACTCGATAGGTTCATAGGTGGTTCATAGGTTCATACTAGGCTATCTGCCCTAGGGCATTTATAAGCCTAGCCAGAGTGTGTTTGGCTTTCGCCACCCATTTTAAAATAATTTTGCTATGCCCTTTTTCGAGGTTAGTATACTGTGCCTCTGTCTAACAGTGACACAGAAGTGATACCCGGGGTAAACCTACGATCTCCCATCCACTCATCAAGATTCCTCTTGAAGAGAGTCAATGAGGGACTCTGCCTAACCTGGACTGGGATTTTATTCCAGAGTGAAGGGAGCCTCTGGGTTATGAATCTGTCCCTCCAGCATGTCCTATTTATTTCAGTGCTGAGGTTCAAGTCTCTCGAGTGCGTAGCTCGATGGGATTTGGATTTTCTGAGGTGCAGCATGTCCATTAATTCCGGGTTGGACATGGCTTTATACGTCAGGCACAGATCACCTCTGAGCAGGCGGTATGCCACTGAGTAGAGCTGGAGTTTCTTTAACCGGGCAGCATATGGCATCTGTTTGAGCCCTTTGATCCTCTTGGTGAGGTACTTTTGGGGTCTTTCCAGTTGCTGCAGGTGTCTGGTAAGGTACATCCCAAAAGGGGCATTTTACTCAATTATGGGCCTGATGAAGGATGAGTAAAGAGGCACGATGACCTCCCCTGATCTAGATGTGAATCCCTTCATGATTAGGTGGGCTATATAAAATATTTTTCTAACCACTTTAGCCACGTGGTTGTCAAATGAGAGATTGCTATCAACTTGGGTCCCCAGGTCCCTAATTACTTCTTCTGTACTTAATGGATTACCACCTATGTGGTAATTTGTGGGCACTTTGTTTTTGCCAAAGGCGATGACTATACACTTTTTGGCGTTTAGCTTGAGGCCATGGTTCTGGCACCAGTTGTCTGTTTCTATGAGGCCCTTTTGGAGGATGCTTGTGTCGGCTGGAGTGTCGATTATGGTGCCCAGTTTGCAGTCATCTGCGAACTTGGTCAGCCACAGTCCTTCCGTGTTGGCCCATATCTCCAAGAAATATATACCGAACAAGAGAGTTCCCAGGACTGTGCCTTGTGGGATGCCACTTGTAACTGGTTTGGAGTCTGACATGGCTCCAGCAATTCTAACTATGTGGGTTCTGTCCTTGAGCCAGTTTGCAACCCATCTAGTGACATAGGGGTTTATATTTAAGCTGGTGAGCTTATCTATAATGCCCAAGTGGGGTATTGTATCGAAGGCTTTTGTGAGGTCCAGGTAGGCTGTGTGGACCACCTTCCCCTCGTCAATGGCCTTAGTGACTGTTTCAAAGAAATCAACCAGGTTTAAGAGGCAGGATCTGCCCTTAACAAAGCCAAACTGGGTAGGATCCAGTGTCTGTAGGTCCCCAATATCTTTATTTATGAGGTCCATGATGATCCTTTCCATAGCTTTTCAGACCAAGCTAGTCAGGCTTATGGGGCGATAGTTTCCAGGATCCGTTGAGGCACCACCTTTGTGGAGAGGGACCACTGTTGCTGTACGCCACTCTTTGGGTACATATCCTGTAGTAAGGCTGAGATTGAACAGTAGTTTTATGTTTGGGTTTAGCTCTTCTTGGAGTTCATGTAGGACGCAGCCCAGGACACCGTCTAGTCCCATTGATGCTGTGTTTTTTGCTTTGGAGAGAGCAGCTCTTACCTGAGCATCTGAGATGTCAGGGGGGGCAGCACTCTGCTGGGATAGATATTTGCCCTTTTGGTGGGGGGGGGGGGAGAAGTTTGCGCTGAACCTGTCAGCTAGGATGTTGGCAATGTCTGTGGGTTTGGTGTATTTTTTGTCATTTTGGACTAATTCTGAGCATATCTGGGAATTCCCACCCAGGTTCCTAACATAACTAAAGAAAGCCTTGTGATTATCCTTAGTGTCCTGTGCAATTTTTCTCTCGAAGCTGGCCTTAGACAATTTTATGAGTGCCCGTAGTCTTTTGCTAATACTGATCAGAGATGCCTTCCCTTTTTGGGATTTTGCTCTATCATGTAGTAGCTTCCTCCTTCTATTGTATAGTTTGTTTATGGCTGGGGTCCACCAGACAGGACGTCTGCCTTTGGAGGATTGGGACTTGGTTTTATTTGGAATTGCATGATCCATGTATTCCTGAAGGTGTTCATATAATGCGTTTATAAAGGATTCTGTGGTCTGGGCCATATTTTCCACAGGCCTTGGGGGCTTTGAAGGATTCCACCTCGGTTTTGAGGAGTGTGAAATTTGCATTAGAGAAGTTTTTCACTGTGGTTTTCAGGGCAGGGGGTGGAGTCGGGATGTGAATATCCAGTGAGATTAGTTTATGTTCTGATCTTACCAATGAGGGATATACTTCTGGTCTGGAGCATCGAGTCCCCATGTTGGTGATGATCAGGTCCAGTATGTTTTCCCCTCTTGTGGGAGTGGTAACAAGTTGTTCCATAGCATTTGAGTTTATAAATTCTAGGAACCTTTGGGCTAGGGTGTTGGAGCTAGAGTAATGCTCCCAGTCTATGTTTGGGTAGTTGAAGTCGCCCAATATAATGCTGTTTGGAGAGACCTTCATATTTTCCAGTGTTCTCAGGAAGGCTGAGTGGGGTTCCTGGGTTTGGGAGGGTGGTCTGTAGCAGGCTATAAACTGGAAGGCAGTTTTACCCACTGTTAGTTGCACATGGATAGTCTCTGATGCTTCGTGCTGTGCCACCAACCTGGAGGTGTGGGTATCTTTGACGAATATTGATACTCCCCCTCCTTTTGTGGTTCGGTCCAAGTTTTGGGGCTGAAAAGCATGGTATGAGGTATAACCTGGTAGTGCTGGGGTGCTCTCGGGAGCCTTGAACCAGGTTTCTGTTACTGCACAGATATCGATGTTCTCCATGCTAAGGAGAGTTTCGAGTGCGTGCATCTTGAGGTTTAGACTTCTGGCATTGAGTAGCATTACTCTTA
Organism: Protopterus annectens; assembly: GCF_019279795.1. NCBI lineage: Eukaryota > Metazoa > Chordata > Ceratodontiformes > Protopteridae > Protopterus > Protopterus annectens. The sequence continues at coordinate 449,626,883 of NC_056746.1, read as the reverse complement.
GTTTCTTATCCCTTGTGATACCTATGGAGGTGGGTTTGTCTTTTGAGCCTTGCCTAAAAAAGGCACTATGGGGGTAGCAAGAGCCTTTGCCAATATTCGAAAGCCCAGGGGTGATAGGTGCAAGCCGTCCCTAGCGAAGCATCGTGGCTTGTCGAGCATGTCATCCCAGGCTGACAGGCATTGGATCCCCTTTGAATGACACCGATACTTAAGCCAATTGTTGAAATTGATCATCTTGTCTTCATATTGTGGCATCATTCTTGGTGAGGGTAAGATGCTACTCAAGGTCAGGGTCATACCGGCCTGGGCTACATGCTCAGAGAGCTCCTCTTTTCATGTAGTCCAGGGAGGTACGTCTCGGGTCATTCACACCAGCATGGACAATGACCGAGTCATATTTGTACTTGCCTTGGAGTGACCTGAGTGCTTGTGTTATGTGGCGGATCCTAGCGCCCGACAGGCAGCTCACTGTGACCTTCTCCTTGTTCAGCCTGGTGAGTGGGACGTCAGTGTGCCTGACGATAGTCACCTATTACAAGTGTATCAGGTGTGTTGTTTAGCCTTAAGGGCTGTGACTGTTCGGCACACTGGCTTTGTGAGCTATGTGTTGTGCGTGTTTTGTTTTGGGGTAGTGGTTGCTTGGGTGTCTGCTTTGCAGGTTTCTGCTGCTTAGGCAGATTTTTATTTAGAGCCTCCGAGTATGTTTTCGTGTGTTTGTGTTTGGTTTGCTGTCATGGTAGGTCTATGTGAGACTGGAATTGTAGTGAGTGTGGTTTCCTTCTCCTCCTGACTGGTTACGCCAGTACTGAGTTGAGAGAGCTTAGCCTCCAGTATGGCTATATGGTTGCATCTCTCACATGTGTTGGAATTTGTTGGGAGGAGGAGAGAGTTGTCTGTGTACATGAGGCAGTTGTAACATTGCCTCAAGATTCCCAGATTCACCAGCTGGACCGGAGAGGAGATTGACAACTGACCTTTGGACATGCTAGAATAGTATTGGGAATTCCTTTATAATTTAAAAAAAAAGGGCTAATGGGGAACAAGGTACTCAAGGGGAATTTGTGAGGGTGTAGTGCTTTTAATTTTTTAGTGCTGACTTATATAATTGCTTTAGTGGGCAAGTGCCAGGTAACTTAATGCAATGTGTTACAGGTAACTTAAATGCAAAAACGACAAACAGTAACTTTCTTTCAAGTGAAACAAGGAAATAAGTACAGTAAGTAATGCAGATATCACTAGGGATCCACAGAAGCGCTGAAAAGCCACGTTTTAGGTGGAATTAGCGTTTCAGGGAAATAACAAGCAAACAAACAAGCATACAAAGCTAGATTCAGCAGGCCTGGATCTAGTCTATGCTACAGCAAACAAGGTGTACCAATTTCAGTAAGAAACAGTTCAAATATGCATGCACTATAAGCCTTTAACCAGAAATTCCCAGCTCAGAAGGGCAGAGTCCAGCCTCTCCTCCCACAAGAGTGCAGAACACGAACCTTCTTAATGTAAAATAACTGGCCTGAAGCCCAAGTGCTTCAACCAGAACTAATATACTTTTAGAATAACAGACACTGAGCCCTCAATCAGCAGTTCCCAACTTAGAAGGATGTAAGCTACCTGTCCTGCCACCACAGTGCAGGCCACAAACCTTCCTAATGTAAAACAACTGGTCTGAAGCCCAAGTGCTTAATCCAAAAGACTTAGAATGATAGCTACACTTTAATCAAGTTACTACCAAGCAGTAATAAATACAATTAAATACTTTAAAGAATGCCTGGATTAGTGCTCAAGTTATACAAACAAAGCTAGATTCAGCAGGCCTGGATCTAGTCTATGCTACAGCAAACAAGGTGTACCAATTTCAGTAAGAAGCAGTTCAAATATGCAGGCACTATAAGCCTTTAACCAGAAATTCCCATGTCAGAAGGGCAGAGTCCAGCCTCTCCTCCCACAAGAGTGCAGACCACGAACCCTTTCTAATGTAAAATAACTGGCCTGAAGCCCAAGTGCTTAAACCAGAATTAATACACTTTTAGAATAACAGACACTGAGCCCTCAGTCAGCAGTTCCCAACTTAGAAGGATGTAAGCTACCTGTTCTGCCACCACAGTGCAGACCACAAACCTTCTTAATGTAAAACAACTGGTCTGAAGCCCAAGTGCTTAAACTAAAAGGCTTAGAATGAGATGCACCAAGCAGTAATTTATACAATTGAGTACTTTTAAGATGACGCAAAAGCAAAATAAAGTAGGAAGAAACACAAATACAGTGAAGTAGCAAAAACAGTAGTAAAAACAATTCACATGCAGTGTAAGCTTTGAGTATGTAGCAATATTAGTCCACACACAGTTTGAAAAAATGTAATTAAATTAATAAGGATTAAAAGCAAGTGCAGAAAGGGTTTATTAGGTAGAATGCGGTAAAGAGATGGGACTGGGGGAGTGTCCTAGATCAAATCTACAGTGGGGCGGGCACTGCAAAAGCCACCAAATTTAAACTACAACCAAGAACAGGGGTAGGGAAACCAGTTTCAACAGAGATGTGAGGAATCAGAGTGCAAATTATAAAACCAAAAAAATATATATACGGATCTCTGTATATTTGCAGAACAGTAAGAAAACAGATATCTAAGCAACAATTTAGCTCTATAATACAGAATAATACAGAAAAATATACTCCATTCTATATATTTGCAGATAGTCTTGTAAGGCTGTCTCTCAACACACAGGTTCCACTTTAAAATGTTAAAAGAGGCAAAAGCAAAATAAGGTAATAAAGTAGGAAGAAACACAAATACAGTAAGGCAGATGAAGTGCAAAAAAAATTTTTTTTTTTTTTTTTTTTTTGAGATGGAGGAAACAGAGCAGATTACGATACTATAGGGGAATGCCCTTCCTAAGTGCTCTCTCTGTACACTGCAGAGGAGATGGGACTGGTAAGAGTATCCAAAATCAAAATATGATCTCAGTGTACTCAGTTGAGTGAGCAAATGAGATGGGTCCAGGAGGAGTGTGCAAAAAGAGATTTACAGCAGGGGCGGGCAATTCCAAAGCCACCCAAGATTAACACCACAACAAGAAACAAGGAGGACGGGTGGGAACTACTGCAGAGATTCAGAGATACACACAATATTTACTGAATGCAAGACTCACAATATTTACTCACTCAAATCTTAAATAAGTGCAGAAAATATACTTAAATCAGCTTATGTCCAGTTGATGTATACAGACAAGTCTCAGTAGCCAGCAACTTGATTTAAAATGATTACTAGAAATGTAACCAACACAGATTTTATTGGTAGCAGAAACCCCCAAGCTAATTAACACTTAACAAAGGAATTTCACAGCAGTCTAACAACTACTGTAGAGCATTAAATTGTCAGTTCCACATGCTGAAATACCAGCAACATACTATGGAACTTAAGCAAAAATTATCTACCTGCCCTGTCTGCAGAAAATAAAGAATTACAGGAGTTTATGCATTCTGCAAGCATACCCTGCAATATGGGTTTGGCACCCTAGAAGCATCTTGCAGGGCAGTAGTCACAGGTTCTGTACTTAGAAGTCATGCCTGGCTTAAGGAGCAGACCTTGCCAGACTTTGTCAAATCAAAATTATTGGATGCACCTATGAACAAAGATAATCTGTTTGGCACCAAAGCAGAAGAGGTTTTAAAAAAGATAGAAGAAAAAGCCAAGTCTATGCAGACAGTCAAAGATTTTTTGCAAGTACAGCCTCCAAGATTCAGTAGGCATTGCCCCTCAAAACATTGGTCCTTTCCAGTCCCCTCAAGGCCACTTCAGACTAGACCTAGGGGAAGCAGACCCCCCCCCAGACAACAGTCTCCGGGTATGCAGAGGTCTAAGCAATAGAGTACCTCCACTTCTAAAACAGGGAGTGCTAAGCCACCACCGTTATGAAAAGAATTCACAATGACTTCTCAACTCCTCCTCTCACCTCTGCACAATTGCTTGTGCCCCTAGGATGAAAACTTGCCTACCATGCAAAAAAACTGGGCCTCCATCACCAACGATTGATAGGTCCTCAACATAGTATCCCAGTGGTAAAATTTTATTTCCACACGCTGCCAACCCCAAAAGGGTTCCCAGATCTTCCTCCAAACCAGTGGGCAGAGGCACAAAACCAAGTTCAGTCCCTCCTCTCCATAAGAGCAATTCAGCCTGTTCCTACAGAACAGATAGGCCAAGGTTTTTATTCCAGACCTTTCCTGGTACCCAGAAAAGAGCTCACCTTGACGCCCAGTCTTAGATCTATCCATTCTAAACACCTTCCTGGTGGTACCAAAATTCAAAATGCTCACCCTACAGCAGCTTTTCCCTATGCTGTCCAGAGATGCCTGGTTAGCCACACTAGACCTAAAGGAGGCCTATCTGCATATCCCAATCAGGGACTCCTGCAGGAAATATCTATGTTTGAGGGCAGGATCTATGCATTATCAGTTCTCTGCACTTCCCTTTGGCTTATCCACTGTTCCCAGAATTTTCACAAAATTCCTGGCTCCAGACATTGCCTTTTGGAGACAAAGAAAGATTCAAATTTACTCCTACTTGGATGACTGGATGATTCAGGCAGACAGTCAGGAAAAGCAGTTGCAGCACCTGACATTTGTAAAGGACTTTCTGACCTCACTGGGGTACACTATAAATGAAAAGAAATCCAAACTAGGACCCAGTCAAAAAATTGTATTCCTGGGAGCAAGCTTGAATACAACAGCATCCCAGATGGCATTCCTTACTCCAGAAAAACAAGCCTATTTGACAGGCTACTTCGTTCTAATGGCCACCAGAACCCAGTTATCTGCAAGGAAAATCCTGCAAGCTCTAGGGTTCATGGTCTCCTGCATTCTACTAATTCGATATGCCAGACTGCATATGAGGAAACTTCAGTGGTACTTAAAAAGTCTTTGGGACCAACATTCTCAGGACCTGGAAACTATCATATCTGTGATATGTTGTCTAAGGAAATAGTTCCTTTGGTGGGCAGCAGCATGCAGCCACAACAAGGGACTTCCCTTTACACAACCCCACAACACCCAGACCCTTACCACAGATGCATCACACTATGCCTGGGGTGCAGATCTGGACGGCAAGTGCATTCATGGTCACTGGAGCCGAAATCAAATTCATCTGCACATCAACCAGAAAGAGATGCTAGCTGTTCAGCATGCTCTGAGAGCTTTCAAATCCCCCCTCTCTCCGGGCCTCTTCTAATCAAAACCGACAACACCACAGTAATGTGGTACATCAACAAGCAGGGGGGAATCCACTCTTACCCACTCTGCAGGCTAGCCTTGACCCTTTGGGCCTCAACTGCAAACCCAATTCCTGCCAGGCAACCAAACCTCTCTGGCAGACAACTTAAGCAGAGATCTCCTAGACCCACACGAGTGGCAATTAAACCACAACACCTTCTGCTTTGTGACCCAGAAATGGGGTACCCCGAAGGTGGACCTATTTGCCTCCCCCTACAACCACCATCTCAGCAAATTCTGCACCAGGGAACCTCACAGTAAGGCCTGGAAAGTGGATACCCTGTCCTTCATCTGGGAAAACCTCTCAATCTATACATCCCCCCTTCCTCTTCTTACCAGAGTACTACTCAAAATAAGGGAGGAGAGACCAAGGCCAATCCTGATTACCCCAGACTGGCCACTCCAGCACTGGTACCCACTACTGAGTAGTCTGTCTCCATTGCCTCCATGGCACCTCCCTCAGATTCCAACTCTCCTGACTCAGCAGGAAGGAGAGTTCTTGCATCCACAATTGCACACCCTGAACCTGGCAGCCTGGCTTATTCCTTGACTTCTCCTCCAGCGGCCAGCCTAAACAAGCAGGTCCTGAATGTTATACGTGAATCCAGATGACCCACTACTAGAAAATCCTATGCTGACAAGTGGAAAAGGTATTGTTCCTGGATCCAGACTAAAGGAGCTGACCCAGCAGAGCCATCCTTACCTCTCATCCTGGATTACCTAGCAGACCTACTCCACAGGGGCCTATCCTTCTCTTCCATTAAAATGTATGCCTCTGCCATCTGTGCACATTACAACACTGAGCCACCTCTATTCTCCCACCCTCTCATCAAGCAGTTTGCGAGAGGGGCTAACCACTTAAGGCCACCAAGAAGAGCCTCTACCCCTGCTTGGGACCTTAACTTTGTGTTGGAAAAGCTCACGCTCCCCCCCCCCTTTCAGCCTGCAGCTTCAGCAGAGTTAAAATTCCTCTCTTGGAAAACAGCCTTGCTTTTGGCCATCACTTCAGCTTGAAGACTGTCTGAGCTACAAGCACTTATGGTTGTGGAACCCTTCATCATTTTCCATGCTGACAGGATCTCCCTCAGGACTAACCCTACTTTCATGCCTAAAGTGGTGTCCAGTGTGGCTCTCAGCCAATCTATTCATTTGCCCACCTTTTTCCCTAAACCTCAAAATAAGGGGGAAAGGATCCTGCACACTCTAGATGTGCACAGACAGCTCAGATTCTACCTGGATTGGACTAAGCCCTTTAGGAAATCTGATCAGTTACTAGTCAGCTTTGCACCAGGGGCAGAGGGCAAGACCATATCAAAACAAACCATCTCCAAATGAATAGCACACTATCCATTTCTGTTACAAACACCATGGAAAACCACCCCCACTGGGGGTCAGAACACATTCCACTAGGGTAACTTCAACCTCTACAACCTTTCTCATAGGAGTCCCTACCAGGGACATCCTGGAAGCTGCAACATGGAGTTCTGTTCATACCTTCACCAAGCATTACCACCTGCCTATCTTTTCCAAATCCTGGGCAGGATTTGCAGCCGCAGTCCTGCAAGGCATACTAGCCAGCCCCAGCTCTTCTTGACTGCCTCCACCCATTCTTCAGCTATGGGAATCAACCCAAGTGTGATGACTGCAACAGTGAAACACGAAGAACATAGTACAGTTGTGTACACTTACCATAAATGTAGATGCTCAAGTGTTTTCACTGTTGTAGTCCTGGTTTCCCACCCTCCAGCTCCCTTGTCTTTCTCTCTCTCTCTTCCTCACTTCTTGCAGGGCTTTTGGTATTTACTTTCTACTGGTGGTGTTACTCCACCATAACTTAGCTCCCTATTTGGGGGCTCCTGACATTTGGGGCAATAAAAACTGCTGTAATAATGTCGGCTGCCTGTTTTTATACCACTGATGACCTGACATCAGTCCTGAAACGACAGCAACCGACGCAGAAATACTAAGCCTCTGGTATTCGGGCCTATTGAGGGCTATCCTTGGCAGGATAACCCAAGTGTGACGACTGCAACAGTGAATACAGTCTAACATCTACATTTATGGTACGTGTACACAACTGTACTTTCTTCAAGGCCCTCCTTTCATTCTTCCTCAGCCCAAGGCCATAGTGACCACGGATGCATCCCAGGTTGGGAGGGGGAAACACTTCCTCGTAAAAACAGTCCAAGGCACTTGCCCCCCCCCCTGAAGAAACCCACATGCATAGCAACGTCCTAGAAATGAGAGCAGTGCTCTTAGCATTGCAAGCATTTCAAGACTCTCTCCCTTCAGGAATGATTGTGATTCAGAGGGACAATATATTGGTAGTCTGGTACATAAACAAAAATAAATCCGATCTTACCCCTTGTCCTGAGAAGCCCTCCGAGTGTGGCAGTGGGTGATTTCTTCCAACTGCTTTCTGAAAGCAATGCACATCCCATTGTGATAACAGACAAGCTGAGCAGACGCATTCTACTACCTCACAAGTGGTCCCTCAACAACAAAATGGCAGAAATGATTTTCTATCAATGAGGCCAGCCTTGCTGTTGTCTTTTTGCTTCTCCCCTAAACAATAAGTGCAGCAGCTTATTTGCCCTGCTCCCTCCACTGGGGGAATCACTGAGGGACGCTGTGCTCCACAATTGGCTCCGTGGTCTCATCTATGCTTATCCCTTGACTTCCATGATCCCCAGATTTCTGCAGAAAGCTGCCAGGTTGATGAGCAAAGTCATACTCATTGCACTTTACTGTTCTCAACAGATTTGGTACCCCTTTTTTGGCCTCATCTAGTCTACTAGCCTTGGATCCTGAATCTGATTCCAGACCTTCTGTCTCATCTAATGGGCATGATTTATCCAGATATCTCAAACCTAAAGCTGACAGTGTGTTTTCTCCACTTCCTTCAATAGCCAGACAAACCTACGCTCTCTTCCACTCTCTGTCATATACTTTATTTTCCCATAAAGCTTCTACATGGAAATTTTACAGAAATAAATGGAAGACGTTTGTTTTTTGGGTGCATCAGAAACATATTGTGACCCCCTTTTTGGCCCCTGTACAGAGTCCTTGAATTTTTAGCAACAATTTTTAATGAAGGAGCTAGCTCCTCAACCCTTAGTGTTCAGTTGGCAGCAATCTCTAACTTTATAGGACCTGAGAATTCTTCCCCGACTTCATCTAAGCTTTGTAAGGCCTTCTTGAGAGGCACTCTTTTGTGGAGACCACCTTATAAAGACCCTACTCCACCATGGGACTTGAATTTAATACTGCAAGCCTCAACTCATTCCCCCTTTGAACCACAGGCAAAATGTGGTTTTAAATTTCCGACCTGGCAAACTATCTTTCTAGTGGTCATTACTTCTTCTAGAAGAATTTCTGAACTTCAACCATTGTCCTCCAAACCTCCTTACTTGATATTTCATAAGGATAGAGTAATATTACGAACCAACCCTTTCTTCCTTCCTTCTCATTCCCTCCAGAACAGCTCTTTTGAGTGTGTACCATTAACTCCCAGTGGGCGTGGCTTCGGCCTTTAAAAAATGAAGTTGTCACCTTACAGTTCTAACAAATAGTCATTGACATAGGTCAAATATCAATACAATTGTGTTTGCCATCATGTATGCTTCAAGATAAAACATTCTGATACTTGTATGTAGCATGGTTTTGGAATTATTAATGCAAATATGAACAAGCATTATTTGTCGCCTAGAGGCGCAGTAGGAGGTAACTGCAGATGCACCTGGAGACGTCACTTGGATGTAATGAGTTAAAGTGGTGTCAGAATCCAACATCAACCAATCCATTAATCTGCCTGTCTTCTTTCCAAAATTTGAAAACAAAGGAGAATATATATTGCACTTGTTATAGATGTTCATAGACAGTTATGTTTCTATTTAGATAGGACAAAAGAAATTAGAAAATCTGATCAACTACTTGTCTCCTTTGCGGAGTAACTTTGGTAAGATCGGTTCATGTCTGTATATCTTTTGTCTACAATAAATTAAGTATTCATTTACCAAAACCTTTGAGCCCACCCGACTAGATCCATGGCATCTTTGTCAATGTTTTTATCCAGACATTCCACAGATGATGTATGTGCAGCAGCAACTTGGGCTAATCTGCATACCCTTATTTACTCATTACAAACTAGATCTGGTTGAGAGGTGAAGAGCAGCCTTTGGTTCATCTGTGCTTAGGAATAGCCTTCCTTAGAGTCCATACAGGACTTCAGGTAGCTGAGGACTCTGTCCCAACTGTTGAGGAATGACTGAAAATTGACAGCATCAGATAAAGAAGTTATGTATTCCCCATAATGTTCCATCTGTGTTGTCCATTTTCATTCTGCCTCCCCTCTCACCAACCCTTTACCTTTTTCATAAATGACTTCTAGAAGAATGAGAGTTTATAAGGACACACGTCTTCCTTACATTGAGCGCCATTTAATGGCTTTCTTTACCAAGCAATTTGTGTAACATATTTCTTACTGCTTCTTATTCAGCAACAAGATCGGAGGTGTGTTAGGCATTGGTGCATTATGGGTAAGGAAGTAGCTCAAGAGGTTTTGGTTACCACAAGGTAAAGTAACAGCTGACCAAGATCCGGAGGTTAGATCTGAACCCATATGTTGAGGAAGAATGAAAATGGATGACACAGATGGAACGTTATGGTTAGTACATGACTTCTTTTTTTATATCAAAGAACAAGAAGGAACTTACTTAGTAGAAGAAGAATATCCTCCACAACTTGAACAAGCAAATCCAATATCTTGTAAAGTCCTCTAAAGGTAGTTATGAAGCTAAATTAGCATCCCTAGCTAAGGATAATTATAAGGCATTCTTTAGCTACATCCAAAATCTAAAAGGGGAATATGCCCAACTATGTGCTGAACTTATAGTGGACGGTTCCTCTCATTACTGAACCTGAGGAAATTGCCAACCTACTAGTTGATAGATTTGGTGCAGATTTCACCCCCCTGTCCCCACCAGCCATACTCCAAAGCATAACTGACACCAGTCTTCTACCCAGTATCCTCAATGAGCAGGTCACATCTTTGCTGTCCAAGGCCAAAAGCACAGTCTCAGTGGGACCAGATAGCATCCCAGGCTGCTTACTAAACAATCTAAAACAAGACCTTGCAGAATTATTTGGCACTTCGTTTAACCTCAGCCTGAGCACTGGTTTTGTTCCAGCAGAGTGGAGAACAGCAACAGTAATCCCCTTGCACAAAGGGGGTCTATCAGTGGACCCTGGGAACTATAAACCCATAAACCTAACCAGCTTTATCTGCAAGGCCATGTAAGGAATGATCAGAACCCTTATCAACTAGGACATAGGCGACCTTCAAACTCTTGCCCTGACTCAGTTTGGCTTCATTAAGTGGTAGATCATGCTTATTGAACTTGGTGGATTTCTTCAAGAATTTCACCAAAGCCCTGGATGAAGGCAAAAGAGTGTGTACTGCCTATGTTGACTTAATCAAGGCTTTTAACACAATCCCCCACTTTGGTATCATTGAGAAACTCTGCCAGCTAGAGATTAACCCATACGTCACTAGATGGGTGGCCAACTGGCTCACTGACAGAAAGCATGCTGTCAAAGTTGGGGAGTCCACCTCGACCAGTAGACAGGTTACCAGTGGCGTACCACACGGATCTGTGCTGGGCCACCGGCTGTTTGTAATTTATTTCTCAGAAGCCCAGGAGAAGGTAGATGGCTTGTGGCTGATGATTGCAAACTGGATGCAATCATTGAGTCCCCAAATAATGTCATATTACAAAAGGGGCTAACACAGACAAATGATTGGTGCCAAAACCATGGACTAAATCTAAATGCAAAAAATGTGCATTATTATCCATATGGCAAAGAGGAAGTCCCTGCAAATTGCAATATTGACAGCACCCCCAAGCTCAAACCCAGTGGTGAGAGATTTGGGAACAGAGGTTAATAGCAATCTAAGCTTTGATCACCATGTGTCCACAGTGGTAAGAAAAGCCTTCACTGTTGCTCATTTCATAAGTAAAGGTATTTCATCCAAGACTAAGGATATTATAACTCCTCTACTCAACCCTCTTCGGATCACTAAGTGAGAGTACAACGCTCTCTTTTGCATGTACCAGAGGCTTCTCACCAAGAAAATGCAGGGCCTCCAAAACATGACCTACATGGAAAGACTGAAAGCTCTGTCACTATACTGTGTATCCTACAGGCTGCTTAGAGGCGACTTGTGTCTGGCCTACAGAGTAGTCTCTGACCCTGTCCTAATGGAGATGGCTATACATCCATAAATCAAATGGGACAAGAGTCGCTCGCTCCGGGGATTTCAACCTAGCCTGTGACATTAACAGAATATGCTGGAGAGACAGATGCATCTCCCATTGATTGCCACCCCTCTGGAATAAACTTTCAGTTCATGTGAAGTAGAGCTCCTCAATGACCACATTGAATTGCAGCCTAGACAATTGGATAGGTTGACCCTAAATTCACTCCGGGGGTGGCACCTTTGTCCTTCATGGACAGGGGCAGTCAGTGCTGATTGTAGACTTGCTGTGTGAATAATGACCATCTAACCAAGGTCAGTTATGGAACACTGGTATAACATGGCTAGGCTTGTAAAGGCCCTAGGGCCATTAGCCTAGTAACCTCGTATGAACATGCTCATGTATTACCCCTCTCTGCTGACCCCTACACTCAGTTTTCATCCCTCATCTCTTAGTATTTTCCCCAGTCTGGTACTCCTCAGCCCCGATCTGTGCCCCTCAGCTCTACATTCCCTAATCTGGCAATACTCACCTTGAAGCTTCAGCTATAGTAGGAAGTGAATTATCACTAGACCACACGTGATGCACCTAAGCACATTAGCAAATGCAGTACAAATGCTAGCACTGTGTATTGCACGTCCTGATATTTTCACCTGGGGCATCTGCCCCAATTCGCCTCACCCTAGTTATACTTGTTGGTGGTGGATTAGAGAGAGCTATCAGGGGAGTTAGGTAACCTCCTTATTTTTGTGTTTAAAGATGTAGAATAATTTTGCACTTATACTGCTCTTACTCTGCTTGTGAGTGGTGGTAGAGTAAAAAAAAAAAACAAATGGAACTGCAGCAGTTTGATGGCTTCTCCCAGTGTCTTTATTATCAGAAATTCTTAAGGGCTTGTATTTTGTTTCATACATACCTTTACAGCTGTTATACAGTTGAGAATAGTCAAGAAGAATTTGTTTCATCAACTACTTGGTCTCAAAAGCCCTTTGCTAGAGCACCTGGATGAGGAATTGGCAAAAAAATCTGTAATGGCACAAAATAAAAATGAATGTCGATATAGGAAGTTATTTTTAAACTAGCTGTAGTAAATACTGTTACGTAAAGTAAACTAAAGCAACTATGCAGTGTAATGAGGAAAAAATAAAAACATCAGGGACCAATTTTGGGATAGAAATTGAGGAATACTAACCTATTTAATTTTTGCTAACACCAACAGATGTAAATAGTGCTGCCCAAGCTTTGTTCACAGCATGAGTGCTTTATATTTAATTACTGTAAGGAACAGTGGATCTCTGCAATTTGTTTCACCTTCTGTAACTGTTCAGAGATAAAAGTAGCCCAGCTCTAGTGAGTCATCACACTATTTTTCTCAAATTAAACTCAAATAAGCTGTCTGTGTATCACCTCAATTACTTAGAAACAAATGTGCTGCTCCAGTCATTAAACTTACTCTGCCAAACGCATTTTAAAAACTTTTTCTGTAAACAGTTGTTGTCTTTGCATAAACAATATTCAGTTTTTCTTTCAGAGAAAAGTAATATTTATTATTTCTGTATTTGTAACCAGACTGTTACTCTTACCATTTCTGATGAGAAGGTAATGCACAGCCTTTGTTAATGCTGGCCAGGTTACTGCGTGATGCTCTGGACTGACAATCAGACATATACTTGGTGCCTTCAGTCCATAAACTGCTATAAATAAATTTTGCTTTGCAGTGCTGTAATGCTTTAGAGTAGTGGAGATGCTGTTTGCACATGTGAAGTTACCTTGGAGGCTCATGTTTCTTGATTACTTTAAAAACAAAGAAGGTGCACACATTTTTTTAGTGGTAGAGATTCCTAGTCCAAAATTAATGCAGTACTTGAAGAGTGATTTATATAGTTGAGTGCTCTACAGTGTTATGTTAGAGTTGTTTATTGTTAGCATTAGCCCCTGTATGTCTCACTTTTGCAGCTGGTAACATGAGCAATGTGGTGATATCAGTGTTTTCTGATACTTGGATGATTGCTGTTGAAAGATGGTATCGCTAATGCAACCATGTTGGCATTTTTGTAAGCAGCATATGAAGTGCTTAATCCACTTCATCTAGCAGTTATCCTATGCAGTTGAAGAGCATCTGTTGAACTCTAAACTACATTTTGCTTAATTGATATTTCTGTAAAATAGAGCATCTGTGTCAACTTAATAGGCAAGCTGTGAAAACCTGATGTTATGTTGTCCATAACTTGCCTTCATTCTTGCTGTTTGAGTTCGGAGCTGATCCTCTGTTCCAACTCAGCTGTATACTATATCTCGAGAGCTTGAGCTTTTACTGGCTCGAGGCTAGACCATATCCCAGCATGCCTAGCGGTAGTTACCCAGATCTCATTTGCCGCTTGCAGCGTCGAGATTGCGGATACTGACTCAGGCTAAATGCTTTTTCTATTTGTTATATTTTTTTGATGAAAATTTCCTTATTTTTCTTTCTAACTTGTTATTAGTGCCTGTCCTTCGTTCTTCTACCTCCCTGTCCTGTCCGAGTGACTTGCATTTTTTTGGAGACTATCCGTTTTTTTCTCGGGCCTTTTCCCCTCTTCTAGACCTGTTCTTAGCTTTGTCTTGCTTTCTTTTAACTTTTAAGGAGTTGCGATTTAAGTTGGGGGCTCTCCTTAGGTGGGGAATTCGGCATTTAACTTAGAGGCTATCCCCCTTCTCTCCTTTCCTGTCTGTTTTAAAAAAAAAAAAAAAAAAAAAAAAAAGTGTTTTTTTTTTTTTTTGTCTGTTATTGGCTAATTTTCTTGTCAGTAGTGTTTCTTTTTTCTCTTTGTCTAGCTTTACATAGGGCTGTTCGACATTATGTCAAAAGATATTGCCAAGGAATCGGAACCTTCGGATTTCAAAAAGTGTGATTCATGCTGTCAAACGATGTCCCTTATGGACGGGCACATGAGTTGCATATATTGTTTAGGACCTGTTCACCTGCAGGATTCGTGTTCTATTTGCCAATGCTTTTAGTTCACGAGTCCTGCAGGAGAGAAACAAATTAATCTTAAGAGGTTTACTGAAGGGCCCCTTTGATGCTGCTATGAAGGGGACTCAGCCAGCAAAAAAATTGGAAAAACTCAAACCTTCATCCTCTTCGGCTCAGAGTTGAGACCCGTCTAAAGAGAAGGGCAAGCCACAAGTTAATTCGGACCCGACAAGACACTCTCACCTACGACTCCATCTGTGTTTTCGGAGCCAGTAAGGTCCCACAAGCATTCCAGGTCTCCTGCCTTAGAACTGGTGCGGTCTGCTCCACATTCTCCTTTATTTACAATCTGTGGTGGGCAGTCACTTGTATGCAATCCATTCCTCTCAGTTATCCAGGAGCCTCTCGGATGATGATGTGGAGAAGGGTGGTAAAGAGGCTTCTTAGGATACCAGCATTAGCCAAAATACTTTTGGGTCCATCCCAGATGGAAATGGTGATGACAGCCCAAACGACACTTGTCTCGATTCCTCCACCAACTCCTCTGAGTTCTGAGCCGGAGTGTGTGGAAGTCGTAGTGGTGGAACCATCGATTCCACTAACCTCCTCCAATCTCCTGAATATCCCCTTCTATCGAGGGATCTAGGACCCGATGCTCCCTCGTTGGCTCCGAGGTGCGGAACGGCTTTGGACCCTTCTCCGACCATACTCTCTCTCTTGGAGCTTTGGCGCAGGTCAGCTTGGCTCCTACATTGGCCTCAGAGCCGTCGCCCTTGGTTTGGGGGAAGTCTCCTGCTTCTTCGGAGCCGGAGATTCTTTCGGGTCAGGACCACGATGCCTTCAAGGTGATGAGTGTGCTGTCTGCTGAGACAGCTCCACTCTCGGCTCCATTGGCTCCTTTGCCTTCGGTGCTGGTATCCGCCTCCAAACCTCCCCTCTGCCCCAAGCGTAGGGAACCCATGCTCCAGGATGTCCTATTGGGCGATCCCACCTCTTCCGAAACCTCCCCTGAGCATCCGTCGGAGGAGGTACCTCGGAAGAGGTCTTGCAAGAGGAAGCATGTGGACTCCCCTGAGTCCTTGACATCAGCCACCAACTTGGATGACTCAGAAGGGTCCCCACGGCCCCCCTCTGAAGATGGCTCTTTTTCAGACATCTTAGAAATCCTTAGACAGAGGGGTGACTGGAAGTCCCTTGCCCCTTCTGAAGACGAGTCAGTGTACCTGGATGCATTCAGTTCCCAACCCTCCACCTCTCGGGTATCTCCTTCTTTCGACCCACTATTGCAACTAGTGAGTCAGAAGGCTTGGAGCTCTCCAGACACGATGGAACCAGTTCCGTGGAGGCCCAATAAATTCATAACAGCCCCCGAAGACGGAGCTTTTTTATCCAAAGATGTTCCCATTGATGCTATGGTGGTGGCAACAGCCACCAAGAAGAAATTAGCGAAAACGTCTTCATCTGCCGAATAAAGAGTCTCGTACAAAGGACAGATATTGGAAGCTTATGTTTTCTTCAGCGACCTTTACACTCGGGTCGCTGACCTATTTGTCCCACTTTACAAGGCTTCAAAGGGATTTCCTCAAAGAAGTGATAACCTTACAGGATCCTAGAGCTGCGGGAGCCTCGGACAAAGTGGCTTCTCAGCTTGCGACCTTGAATTTGGTGGTTAACTACTCCATGCGGCTAATTTCTTATGCAGCCGATGGGGCGAGCAGGGCAGCAGGCACAGGGGTGGCCTTACATAGACACACCTGGATGCACCTTTGTCATTTTGCGGAGCCCTTAAAGTCTTCCTTTACCGACGCCCCCTTTGATGGCTCGTCCTTATTCGGGCCTCAGATAAAAGAGACTCTTACCAGGTGTGAACAGGATGGCAAAACTCTCTCTGCCGTGGAGTACATTTTTCTGCTCCATCTAGGCCTTATCCTAAAGGCCAGAAGAGCAGGAAAATGTGGTTGCAGAAACCCCAGGTAGCTTCACCTGACACATGTGGAGACTTCCCCACAGGGGTAGAGGGGGAAGTAACAGAAGACGCTGATCTCGTGGCAGGAGGGGCCCGCAGAATCAGGGCGACAGAGTTGCCTTCTCTGGTCGGCCCTTCCAGCGCTCCTGAAGGGAGGCCTGACTGACTTCGGAGACAGTCGGGGGGAGATGATCCTTGTACCCAAATACCTGGCAGACGATCACAGAAGATACATGGATACTATCAGTACTATTCGGAGGTTACAATATCTCCTTCTCCCAACTTCCCCTGTCAAAAAGACAACATTCTATCCCAGGTGTTCCACCCAGTCTTCAGGATCAAGCAAATCTAGAGGTTCAAAGGTTGCTAAGAAAACGAGTCATCCTGGAAGTCCCCTCAGACCAAATCTGATCCGGAACTTACTCAAGGTTCTTTTTAGTTCCAAAGAAAACGGGGGACTGGAGACCCATATTGGATCTCATCAGGCTGAACAAATCAGTCAAGAAAACAATGGTAACACTGCAGTCCATTCTTCCCTTTCTGGGACAGGACAATTGGATGTGCTCTATCGATCTCCAGGATGCGTACTACCACATAAAAATGGACAGACGATCAAGGAGATATGTATGCTTCCAGCTGGGAGCCAGTCACTGTCAGTTCAGAGCACTGCCCTTTGGTCTCACCACAGCCCCCAGGGTGTTCACCAAATGCATGGCAGTAGTTACGGCTCACCTGGGGCGTCTAGGATTCTGGGTGTTTCCATATCTAGATGACTGGCTCCTTACTGCCACCACCGAGCATCAACTAATCAGGGCAAGGGAATCTACAATTCGCAACTAATCAGGGCAAGGGAATCTACAATTCGCTCTTGTTCTCAACTAGGGATCACCATAAACTACGAAGAATCTGCCTTGTTGCCTTGTCAATATATTACCTTTATAGGGGCAGATTTAGATACAAAGGCCATGATGGCAAAGCTGCCTCAAGAAAGAGCATTAACAATCCGTTGCCAAGCTTTTCACTCCAAAGTGAATTCAAGCAAGGTTTGTCCTCAAGGTCCTAGGTTCTATGGTGGTGGCAGTCACTCTGGTCCCTATGGCTTGCTTCCATATGAGAATTCTACAGTGACTCATATTTGCACAATGGTCATTCCAGGATTTAACCATGTCGCATCAGACTCTGATCACGGAATCCTGCAAAAAGGATCTGGAGTAGTGGCATCACTCCCCTATGGTAACAATAGGCAGGCCGTTTCACGCCCTAACCTGTAGCCACAGTTACCACGGATGCTTCCCAGATAGGGTGGGGGAGGCATTATCTGGGACAGACTGTTCAAGGGACTTGGCAGGAACATGAGTGCCACTTGCACGTCAATGTCCTGGAGATGAGAGCGGTGCTTCTGGCATTGCAAGCACTTCAGGACTCTCTACATACAAGGACTAAAGCAATTTAGATGAACAATATGTCGGTAGTATGGTACATCAACAAACAGGGTGGAACCAGATCTTAGCCCTTGTGTCGAGAGGCTCTACGAGTTTGACAATGGGCGATGTCTTTCCAACACTTTCTGGTTGCAATGCACATCCCGGAGAAATCCATCGTGATAGCGGATAAGTTCAGTCGGGCTATCCTGATGCCTCACGAGTGGTCCCTAAAGCAGGAAGTTGCGGACTTGATTTTTTTGCAAATGGGGCCAGTCATGCTGAGATCTGTTTGCCACCCCCCTCGACAACAAATACACCAGCTACTTTGCCCTAGTCCCACCACCGGGACAGTCACCCAGGGACGCACTTGTTCATGATTGGCCCCCCGGGACTGCTTTACACCTTTTCCCCTGATCCCCAAGATTCTTCATAAAGCACAGTCATTGGGTTGCAAGCTAATCCTCATTGCCCCTTACTGGCCTCGTCAGATATGGTTCCCATTCCTTTGGCCTCACCTGCAGGGGGAGCCTTGGATCCTGGACCCAGCGCCAGATCTTTTGATGCATCAATCGGGGGCTCTCCATCCTTCCATTCAAACTCTCAAGCTCACAGCTTGGTTTCTCCACTTCCGGTCTTAGCCAGGCTTCTCGATGTTTCTCTGGCAGTTCAACACATTTTGATTTGTTCCCATAAGCCCACTACTAGGAAACTTTATGCTAGTAAATGGAAGAGGTTCTCTTGTTAGGCAGGCAAAAATCAGGTTGATCCTTTTACTGCTCCCATTTCAAAGATTCTTGAATTTCTTGTTTAAACTTTTGTCCAAGGAGCAGCTGCAGCTACTATCCAAGTTCATTTAGCTGCCATTTCTAATTTCCATATGGAAGAAATGGGGTCCAATATCGTGTCCCATAGGCTATGCAAGGCATTCCTAAGAGGTACTACCCTCTTAAGACCTCCAATAAGAGAACCCCCCCTGGATCTAAATCTAGTTTTAGACTCTCTGATTCTTTCTCCCTTTGAGCCATCTGCTTCTTGTCCGCTCAAATTTCTGACTTGGAAGACCCTTTTCTTGGTTGTAATTACCTCAGCTAGAAGGGTTTCAGAATTACAGGCCTTATGTATTCGTCCTCCGTACTTGATTTTCCATGAAGATTGGGTTTCTCTCAGAACCAACCCCTCTTTCTTACCCAAGGTATGTTCTGACTACACTTTGAATCAATCCATAGAGCTTCGTGCTTTCTTCCCCAATCATGGCAACAAGGCAGATTATAAGCTTCATCAATTGGATGTTCATAGACGGTTACTTTTCTATTTACACAGGACCAAGGACTTTAGAAAATCTGACCAATTGTTCATATCCTTTGTGGACAATAAGAAAGGTTCTGCAGTCTCAAAGGTGACTTTATCAAAGTGTCTTTCAGACACTATAAAACATGTCTACAAGTTGCGTAAACAAAAACTTCCAGGAAAAATTTAAGGACACTCAACAAGGGCCTTGGCTACCTCTATTGCTTTTCAAGCCAGACTGCCTTTGGATTCGATCTGTGCAGCAGCTACATGGGCTAATCCTCATACCTTTATCACTCATTATGAAGTATATGTGGCCTCCCGGAACAGGGCATCCTTTGGTTCCACGGTCCTGAAGAGTTTTTTTCCAGTGAGCCACCAAAGAATCAGGTGCTGGGGACGGTGTCCCAAACAGCAAGAATGAAGGCGAGATATGGACAACATAACATAAGAACTTATATACTCACCATAATGTTCCATGTTTGTTGTCCTTGATCTCGTCTTTCTTCTTGTGTCCCGCCCTCCTTCCCGGAGGATTGAGAAGAATCCCTTGTTTTTTTATTGGTTATACTGGCTGGGTTTCCTTTATACCATACCTTTATGGTTAGTCTTAGTCTACTCCATTTACTCTTGTGGAGGAGTTACACCTTTATATTTGTGTCAGCTGATATGTAATATAGACTATATCTCGTGTCTATTTGTACATTCCTTCTTTCATAAGTGAAAAGTATCTCCTTCCTGCCTATGTTGGCATGAATTCCTCTGTAAAATTCAGTTCTCCTATGCAGACATCACTAGAACTCTTCATTAAAACTTTGCCCTCATTGAGCTTGAATAGAAGACCTGGCACTGGAAGACTGAGCAGGGGGAGCATGGGAAATTCGCCCTTCCTGAGAGGGAAGGGTATAGCGCTTCACCAACCGACTTTTCTGCTACCTTGGTGATAGTTGTTCAGGGAGGACTAAGCCAGCATGTGTACTCCTTGCCCTCACATAAAGAAAACATGCACAAGGATAGAGAGGAATAGGTAAGTCCCACTGTTGATGCAGGTGTGCATGTCACCACCAGAGCGGGAGTTAGGGCTTAATTAGTGATCTCTTCAGTTGTTGTGATGCTGGTGAGGACACAAGCAACCCTCATGGCTGCCTGAGTGATGGTTTCCCTACTCATCCTCATATGGTAATACATGTGTACCTGATGAAGGGGAATGAATGTGCTTAGTCTGATATGGGAGTACTTGATGGTGAAAAGGTATGGATACAAAAATAACAGAAGAAAAATCTAGCAGAGACAGGTAAAGTGGTAAACCCATCCTTTCTAAGAAACCGTAATGATATGTGCATGTACTTGGACAGAATGGCCTTTTCATCAGTACAACTTGTAGAAACTGCATTTGATTAACAATGATTTAACACCTACTTAACTAAAATAAATACGGCTATAGATTTTTATTAGCATTTCTTACATTTTAATGCACATTTCAGTAGTTCATGTGTTAAATAAACATTTGTATGTCATTGTAACGCTCCAGCACTGGCCCAGTAATCTGGGAGCCTCAGTCCTCACCACTGGCAACAGTGGGGGACGTACATACTGGGAGGATGACAAGTATACATACAGTAAAGTGCAATTTCCCTTAACAGCACACACAGACCACAGTCAGTTTGGGGCTGGTTTCTCCCTCTTTCTCCAGATCCCCAAGAAGACTCCCCACTGGCACAGCTATAGAGTTGAGTCCTTAGCTAAGGTTCCAAGCCAAGTCCTTCAACACTCTTTGTCCAACCGGTATTTTGTGTCCTTGCCCAAGTAGCTGACGCACACTTTTGGAGATTTGTTTTGCGCACACACACACACACACACACACACACACACACACACACACACTTGGGAAAGGCTGGCACAGGTTTACCAGCTTTGCCCCTTTCTGCCCAGACTATAATGTGGTTATCACTGCCACCAGAGCCCCATATCAGCTACGGCCCTTAACATAGGGTGTCCAGTCCTACTGTGTAATGTTGCTATTAATCCAAATGGTAGTCTGACTAAGAGGAAGACCATTAGGAATGGCCTGCACAGTGGTGCGAAATAAATATGCAAGTACTGTCAGAGATTAAATATGTCTCACAAATAGCCACAAAGATAGGGCTAAATGTATTTAGTAATAAATAATACTAGAACAAGAAAATACTCAATAAATCATCACAGTAACTTCAGAGTTCAAATTCACAGGAAGTATTTAAAACAGCATTGCAGGACAGTCTCAGATAAATAAAGAAAACATCTAAGCTATACTTCACTATATTCCTAACTGTAGCTAAAAGAAACTACTGTACCCTAGACTTATTCATAGCAAGGAAGTGTTGTGAATGAATCTTCTAGCTGATGTCAGGTCCAAGACAGATGCAAAATGCCGTCTCTCTCTCTCTCTCTCTCTCTCTCTCCGAGAGTTCTTAAATTAACATCTCAAATATTGCTGCTGGGATACTTGCAGCATATCATCACTTTTTGTCACCTAACTTCAGTTCCCAGACTCACAAACAACCCCCACTAATGCAGCATCTAGCATCTCCCTGTGAAAATACATAGCCTTCAGATGTTTGCAGCTGCTAGAAGACATAAAACAATAAAACACTTGCAATACAGTGCAGAGGGCACCCTAGTTCTAGATGTCCTGTCTCCTTCCTGCATTGAAACTAACTTTTATAGCACAATTATAAAGCAATTTAATTTAACTATTTTCTTGAAGTTTTGCAAGTTAAACTTCTATGTTCTAGTTCAGCTGTTAAAACATATACATTTATACAGGTACAATAGTTTATATACATTTCTGTTCTTTCCCAGTAGAGTACGGTGTGGACACATCCTTAAGCTCAGTACTTTACGCATACACTTCTGTACCAGCAGCTTGATATACAGACAATATACAGTTCTAATATAGTTATAACACAAGCAATTGCATCTTGCTGATATTCACAAATGACATATAACTATTTACAAAATTCCAGATAGCTGTGCTGGCAGTATCCCCTTCTGTCGCACTTCTATATAACTCATATTAATATCCACAAATGACATCTAATTATTTACAAAATTCCATATAGCCAAGCTGTTTCCTTTTGTGACAGCCATTATCACTAACAGAGAAGGCAAGACATACAAATTTAGTGTCTTTTTCTGAGGTTTAAGGTGAATTTGCAAATAAAGGTTTGACAAAGACAAAATTGTAGATGAGTCAATACTAGCCCTGTAAAAAACATATTCCATAATTCACTGAACTGTCCCTTAAGTAGCTGCAACTCTAATGCAGCTTATGAGAGATATATGCCAACAAATGAATTTGTAGTTTAGGCATGACCCTCAAAAGAGTTTTCTCATAAAGAATTAATTTAATTTCTAATGTGGAAAGAGGGAGGCAGAACCCCTTGGAGTAATGAAAAGGAAATGGGTGAAACAATATTCTGTACTTTTGGCTGAAAAGAAACTAGCAGGACTGTCTTGTTTGCTATTTCCATGCCTTTTCTTACAGCTCATATCACATTATATGTTGTTATTGTGTCTTTTCTCTTTTTGTCCGGCATTTCTTTCATTTAAAATTACCACTCCTGTCACATATGATTCAGTTTGTGGTGAAATGTTAACTTGCTTACATTCTGAAGAAGAAATCAAAAGTACTGTATTTTTTCTTCTTACTCCTTAATAAACTGCACATACATACATGCATACAAGCACACACTTATTTCAGACATGGGCAATAGTGCCCTTCTAGCCTGCCCATTATACCAAAACATAAGAGTCCAAATTATTCTTAAAAATATCTAAAGTAGTGCTTGCATTAATATAATTGAGTAATCTGTTCCTTGCATCAGCTACTCTCTCAGAAAACATATTAATCCATTTTTAATTCCTGTGTAATCTTACTGCTTATTCTCTACAAGTATTTTGGGTTTCTTATGCCATGACAGGAATGTCCCCATTCTTAAGTCAGGGTATGATTAGAGTTCATGCAATTAGTATTTTTTCAGTCTTTGATGTTAGCCAAGAGTTGTATTCATTACCTGCAGTGTACCCAGATTTGCATTCTCCTGCATTTCATTTGGGGTTACATGTATTTGTAGCATATTTAAGTTCACTTGTGATTTTTTTTTTATTAGTCTTATTGCTCCTACTACTAGTAGAACTGCCATGGTATCTTTCTTCCATAATGCTCTAGTTTCTGCTCAATTCCTGGTATTAAACAACTTTGTGTCTCTATACATAAGATACTGTAATTGTTGAGTGTAGCAGTTTTAATGATCAGTACTACTTTTGCCTTTTTTTCTTGAACTGCTCTGTCTGGTTTCTTTAATCTATTTTTGAACTGTTGGTCATGGGTAAACCCATGTGACATAAACTTCATCATTCTCTATAATGATTTCTGCCTGTCAGCTACTTCTATGTCATAATGTTTGCACAATCCCCGTGCAACAATCTTGATACTTTATTGTATCTTTCAGAATACAGACCCTCAGTCATGAGATTATCACACCCAGCCATGAGATATGTGCGACTGTTACAGTTCTATTTTACAGAACCTGCTTTTATATGTTTCTTCAAATTATTCTGTAGACTTTGTAAACCAGCCATTATAAGCCTTTCATCTTTTGGCTGCAGTTTACCTCTCTTTAGCAATCCCTGCATCAAGTCTTGGTCAACATGAGGTTGGTCTACAAGATCTCTTTACTTACCATTATATTTGTGGACTTTACATTTTTTCATATTTTTATCTGACCCTTTTCTTCATATTCTTTTTGCTTTTTGGCACTCTCTTGTCTATTTTTGTCTACTACTGGTTTGATTTCCATTTCTGCTGTGGTTCAAAATGCTTCTGCTAAACATAAGCAAAGTTGTCATTCTGCACTTCTTTTTTTACATGCTTTAAAACTTTTACTATGTTTGGATCCGATGAGGTCATCAAATATGTCTGCAGCCCTACAACTTCAGATATATACACATGTAGTCAATTTGATATATACATGTACTCAATTTGAGGAGGCCCACGCATCCTTCAGAACAAGGGATATATAATATTGGTATGCTCTGTTTTTATACATCATTTGATAAGTATGAATAATTTTTCTTGTCTAACTTGTCCACTGCTTTTTAGTCAGTCAGTCGCACCTAAGCTGTAAGTTATAATGGGAAGAGCCAATTGATTTATAACTGACTTTATTCCTGGATGTCAAAGCAGTTTTCAGTATTTGCATTTGTCTTCCAAAGTATTCCTTACTGAGCTTTGTTTTTATTTGTTCATGCTTTATTGTTGACCCTGTATCCATTCCCAAGCATTCACGTACTTCATCCGGATCAAGTTCCTTTACATCACATTCCTGTCCTAGGCTGATATGCTTGTGCTGCTGCAGCTTCTTTTTATAAATGTTATTTCTGCACATTTATCAAGATCAAATGTCATTCTTATTCATCTGAGATGTTTAAACAGTACTCAAAAAGTAGGAGATGTATTTAGACAAGGTTGGTTTCTAGCAGTTAAGCTATAACCATAGCCTAACCTATCAGATAAACAGCTTAATGGGTTAAGGGCAAGACAAGACAGCAGTGGTGACAAAGAATCACTGTGAAATACCCCCTTTTGAATTTTTACCTCTGTGATAATAATTTGCCATTTCTCAATGCTTAGCTGCAAAGTGGTGTGATGCTGTTTCAGTTTATCAGTATAAGGTTATACATCTGTAAGCATTCTATTATCCAGTGATGTTAGATGCTGTCAAGTATTTTTTTGTAATTTATCCATGCTCTACTTAGATTTCCCCCTTTTTACAACCCTTTGTTATGGTTTTGTTTAGCAACAAATGACCCTTTGCTTCATATGACTTTTTTATTAACTTTATGTTCTGTTGCCATAATTGATTTTTTTTCCAAAATGATAAACTCTGCATCAATTCCAGGGTATAATTTGTATGTTGTTGGAAGGCAAGTTATTTGCTTATAGCTCTTAAAAATGGCTTGGAATTCACTCTTAACGAGTAATATCATTTTTCCTGTTTACCACATCTGTGTTAGTTCAGGGTGTACATACAAGTAATTATTAAGGTAAATCTTTGTGTAAAGTCATTAATACATTTAACCAAAAGTTGGGTCCTATGTCTGGGCCCAAGGTTTTACATTTAGGAGCTTTTCTTAATTTTGTTTCAAAGTTTCTGACTGTTATTTCATCCAATTTTTATTATCTATGTTAGAGTCTGTAGTGCTTCTTTTAATTCTTCTCTCCATTCAGCATCTTTGTTATGTGCAATAGGGTTTTCTTAAATTTGCCTCCAAAATTTACCCATTTCTTCTTTTTTTGATGGTGTTTCTGTTCCCTTTGCTTTATTTCACAGTTCTCTTTAAAATTGTTCTAAGTCATCATTGAATTGCTTATTTTGTGATTTTCATTTATATTTGTCTGTATACGTGCAAAGTTTTTTTGCTTTTGCTGATAGTTTTAGTTTATTGCTGGGCGTAGTGTATGTTAAATTGTGATTTGTTTTGATATTGTATGTTGATTTTAACATGTCTTTCTACACATTCTTAATGACCTCATCTCTTTTCTGTATTTTTCCAACAGTGATACACGTCTTGGCTGCTTTATAGTTCTCTTAATATTCCTGATTATTGTGTTCATGTGTTTTGCCAGTTTTTTTAACAGTTTGGGTCTTTTTTACTTACTGTAATCTGTTTCTTTCATCTGTCTTAATGTGTCTGTCCATTTCTAAGTCAAGAAGTTATTTTGGTTTGATAATTAACCCCTCAGTGGTATAAAGGCAATTTCCATGATCTTTGGAGGATGCGGATGGGGATGTTTAGCTAGCAGTGAAACAGTATCTGGATTTGTTAAGGGTGATTTGGGTCTCCAGGAGCTCCAAGTTAGGATGGGGGGGGGGGTAATTTGACCAAAAGATTTAAGCCTTTTCCTGTTCTGCTTACCTTAGATAATAAATGCTTATGCTCAGCTGCTCCCAAGGATCATCTAGCCTTAATGTCTCTGCATTTTGAGCAAAGAATGGAACAAATATTTGCCGACTTGCCCTAAACAATTGCTTTTAAAACTTAAAAAAATAAACTGCAGTGAAGAGCAACAAAAGAATAGAAACAATGCAAAATCTCAAAGCTTAAATGTAGAATTCCAAAGTAGTCTGACAGCATCAGCAGTCGCAGGTTAGTGACATCTCCAAAGCATGGCTCTTGACCTATCACTTACAAATATAGCATCATAGTGCACAAGTCCTTTAGTAATGCCCTCTCCAATTAAGTAATACCATAAGCTATAACCTTTTCCCCGCAAACTAGCTAAACTTGCTGAAACCATATATCAGAATTCAAAGATTTCAAGCAAAGAAATGTTCTCAAATTCTATTATGAAGTCTTGACTTCAATTATAACAACGTCAGCCTTGTCAGGTAGATTCCCAAAGGAGTTTTATACCCACATAAATGTGTCACATTGGCAGTCTTATCCAGATTCAAATATAATGCCCATTGCCATACAAAGTATCTCCCCTTCTACAGCCAGCTAACAAGAGAGCCATTCCATTTTGCCAACTTAATCTCAGAAGTACCTCACAAAGAGGATTACTGGCCTCAAACAAATGCCCTACACTGACCGCCTCAAAAAACTCCAGCTTTACTCCGTCGCATATAGTCTACTCAGAGGTGATCTGTGCCTAACATATAAAGCTATGTCAAACCCAGAGCTGTTGGACATGCTACACCTAAAGAAATCCCAATCCCTCTGAGCTACATGCTCTAGGGACCTAAACCTTGTCACCACAATAAACAGGACATGCTGGAGGGATAGATTCCTGTCCCAGAGACTTCCTATACTCTGGAACAAGCTACCCATCTATGTCAAGCAATGTTCTTCATTATCACTCTTCAAGAAAAATCTTGATGAGTGGATGGGAAATAGGAAATACACCCCGGGCATACCTCTCAACTGTACAGATTTTTGCAGAATGTCCAGATTTTTACCTCCTATTTTTGGTTCATTTCTCATATGACTGTGGTTTTCTAGCAAATCATTGACAAATCACTCAGGGTTTAAGTCCGAAAATAATGACAAACATTTGAGTTTCAGACTTCATACCCTTCAGAAAATCTGTGCTAATGCAAAACCTGTTATTCTATAACCTTTCCAAGTTTGTAAGAGCAATACTTAAAACGTGTCCCTATTTTTGGGCTTTTGACCCCCATTATTTATGGCTTTGTCCAAATTTCTTGCTCTAAGAGGTTGAGAGGTATGACCCCGGGGATCGCTTCTGTCTCTCTGCTGGACAGTGGCACAGGAAAATAACTTTCTTGGGTGGCGTAAGCTATGGAACCTTGCTGGCTAGGCTTACATAGGCCCTTGGGCCGATAGCCTAGTACTTACCTATGAACCAACACTCCCCCATAAAAGTAAAACTAAAAACCTCCTCCATTGTAACAACCACATTTCTCTCAAATCATTCATTCTAAACCTGTTACTATCAGGTGACATTCACCCCAACCCTGGACCTAACCACAAATCCTCTATCTCTACATAACCCTCTCACCCTCCAATCTCCACCCCCAGCACAATTTCTCTTAAATCCATTTTCTTCAAAAAACTTGCCATTCTGTCTATGAATATTCAAACTGTCATGAATAAAATCACCCCCTTTCATGCCTGGATCTCCCTACATACCCCAGATATTCTCACCCTCTCTGAAACCTGGCTTGAGCCTCACATATCTGACTCTGAATTTCTTCCACCAGGATATAATATCTTCCAACAAGGTAGACTAACGAAAAAATGTGGAGGTGTTACTGTTCTCTATTCTAATCAGCTGTCCTCCTAACCTCTATATTTCTCCCAAATTTCCACCCTGCTAAAATACTCATCATCAATAGTAAACTGAACAAGCAAAAGAAACTAGCTATTGCTTCTATTTACATCCCCCCAAGTAATAACATCTCTATTCTGGAGCTCCTCCTCTCTTATGAAAGATTAGTCTTGGGCGACGTCAACATTGACTGGACTGTCCTTGACACCAATTCCCCTACCACCTCCATTAATATGTATGGCTTCTCCCAGCTAATCACTACCCCCTACTCATCTAAATAAACACTGCATCTCTGGCTGTACTCTAGACTGGGTCCTTACCTCCAACCCTAACCTCTCTCACAACCCCTCCACCCTACCCAATACACTGTCACCACCATCCCACCTCCATAATTAGACACACTCCCCAACTACACAATACAAGGACTGCTGTAAACTCTCAAAATGTAGCCCAGACACCATTGACCACTTGCTCTCCTCGACTAATTGATCCTTCTTCTATAACGTCCCCCTGGAGGATGCAGTTGTGTCATTAAACAATATCTTTCTAGACACACAACTCCCTTGCCCATATTAGGAAAGTCATTTCTCTCCCTGGTTAATTAAAGCCACTCAAACCCTCATGAACAAGAGAGATTTTGTGTGCAAAAAATAGAAAAAAAATCCAACTCCTCCACTGATCTCCAAACCTATAGAGAGCTTTGTAATCTAACCAAAAAAAGGTCACCCTTGACAAGCAAAATTGTTTTCAAAAACCACTGAACAACTCCCACTCCAATCCCAAAAAAGTCCTCACAAATGCCTCTAGGCTCTCCCTTGCACAAGCTTTCCTACTCCTCACCCTAATCTGTGCAGTCCATATTCTTACAAACCTCCAGTCCAACCTTCTGTCTAAATTGGAACTCGCCTACAGCAAAATTGCAAGATTTACCTCCAGCCTCCCCTACTGCTGTCATCACTGCCTAGCCTTAAAAACCTGTAGTGGCTGTAATTTCATCAAGTCCTACTTCCTTAGCTTCTCATAACTCATTCTGTCTTAAGTGAATCCCCCACCCCCCTCATCGTGCCCAAGAAATATATTGGCAAACACCTCTACAGCCACTCAGTGGCAAATGCCTGGAATAAAGTGCCAGTCAGTGTTAGATCTATCCCAAACCCTAGCTCTTTTAAAACAACTCTAAAAGAGACTCTTCATAAGTCGTGGTCATGTCAGTGCAATCACACAACTTAACCCTATCTTCTCCTGCTTTACTCATGTAGTACTGTTGCAACCTGCCTCTGTTTCAGTCTCTCATAGCCTATAACACTGTAGACTTAGAAAGTGATCTGTGCCTTGGGTTAATCATCTGTACAAAGTGTACATTTATAATTTGTATGTTCACTCTCTTTTGCTTACATGTGATCATTTTCCATTTTCTTCTTAGCATTGTATGTTACTGTTGAAATCTAATTATGTCTTTCTCACTGTTCATGATCTAGTATGTTTTCCTCTCACTATGTTATCATATTTGTTAACTTTAAATGATTTTGTTTACTCTGTCATTTGATTACTTGTGTTTACATGTACAACTTGGAGCTTTTCTCCTCGGGCCTTCGTTGAAAAAGGGCTGTTGCCCAGTCGGACTAACCCAGTTAACAAACGTTAAATAAATAAATAAATAAAATAAATAAAGGGACATTTAAAAGCAAACAATCCTGGTGGTCCAAAAACATAAAATGTTCAATGAAGGGGAAAAAATGGAGTATAAGGCAAATCTAAAGACTCCCCCTTGTATAGGAAAATATTAGGAAATTAAGTATTTTAAAAAGATTATTAAATCTACTAAAGTGGCCCCTGAATTCAGGTTGGCATCTGACGCCAAGAACAATTACAAACCTTTCTTTGGGTATATTAGAAAACTAAGTGTCAATACTTGACAGTCTATAAAACTCATACTGAATGGCAAAACCTACTCAGAACCAGTGGACAATGCAAATTTCACTCCTGAGAATAATGTCCAAAGCCGCATGATCCCTGCAGTTCTAAAAACCCTCCATCATCACTAAAGAATGTTGTTGTTGTGTCTTTCAGCTTTTCCCAGTTAGGGGTCGCCACAGCAGAACTCCGGTCTGCTAATGATTGGCAGTAGAATTTTACGTGCCGAGTTGCCAGCCCTGACACACAACCTTCAACGAAGGTACGCCCATTCATGCATGTCTCCACACAGAAGACGCTCTAGCTGAGAATTGAACAGGACGTCTTATTGTGAGGCGACAATGCTACCGCAGCACCACCACCGCTAAACCATTATCACTAAAGAATATGTAGTGAAAATGCTGCCCATGACTAAGAACACTTCCTTCGTGGACCACATAACATACTTGTCTGCTTGAGAAAAAGTACCCAACATGCACTTGCAGAATCTCTACATTAGCATTTTAACCTGTGCCTGGCTACAGGTTCTGTTCGAGAAATATGGCATACAGCACTGGCGATGCCACTCCATTAAGGTGTTCCTACTACCAACCCTGAAACTACAGGCCAGTCATTCTGATGAGGCTGATTTGTAAGGCCATGGAATACTTTAAAGGATACTTGATTAACACCAAGGTTAAAAAACTCATCAGACTTGATTTGTAGCAAGTTGGTTTTGTAAAATGTAGATATGTACAATGAACCTGGTTAATTTCTTTAAAAAAAGTAGCACAAGCTGTTGATAGTAGTTACACTGTGCACACAGCTTACCTTTAGTAAGCCAACGCATTTGACACCATCTTTTATGCTAGCATAACTAGCATGTAACCTAAGGGAGAGGTGCTGCACTTCTGAGTGACTTTTTTTGGATGAGATGTTAAACCAAGGCCTCATCTGATTGAGTCGGTGGTAGTTCAGGTGGATATAAAAGATCCCATGGCACCTATTAAAAAGGGTAAGGGTTCTTTATTTATATATAAAAATAACTCTTATTTACAAAATATTTGCATATTTATAAATGTATAGCTATAGAAATATACAAATCTGTGTACACAATCGTACTTGATTTTCATTCCTTTTAGACCCCCACTCCTTTTTCCATAAGCCCCATCTGATTTTACTTAATATTAGTAGTAAAATCCATTTACCATTAAATATAATTTCATTTATTCTTTCATTTCATATAATCCATATAAAATAACTTGTCTATTATTGTAAGATATTCTTTACTTCTATTTTTGTAATATCCATATTTAATTGTAGTCATGTTTATTTTATCCACTTCTTTTATATCATACATAGTTTCCCCATAACTTTTTACATTTCAAAAACACACATTCAATAATTTCTTCTTAACAATGTGAATATATTCTTTTTTTTTTCGTCTTGTATGGCATATTTCCTTTTACTGGCAATTTAGCTGTTACCATTTTCCATAAAAAATTTTGACATTCTACTTTCTGGTTACACCAGTTGCTTCTTATTTTTATAGCTTTAATTTTTTCATCTGTTAGATTTTCCCATAGTTTTACATAGTAATGTTTTATCATTGCATTCTTATAGCATACTTTTCTATCTTTCTCTACACTGTAATTTTTTTTATTTTCCACAAAATAATTTTTTCCTGGTAACATTTTATTATTTTTCATTTATGCATTCTTTCTCTTTTACCCTTTTTTTTTTTTTACAATATGTCAAAATGATCATATTTATGTTTAAACAATTATACTGCTAATCTCTCATCTTTTTGATTTTTCCACTTTAACACTTTGTACAAATTTAATTAGGCTGACCAAGGTTGCCGACGATTGCAAGCTGGAAGGCATTATTAACTCCCCAAGTGATGTAGACATCCTGCAGAAAGGCCTCACTGAGACAAACGACTGGTGTTGAAACCATGGCCTTAAGCTTAATGCCAAGAGATCTCGGGACACAGGTTGACAGCAACTCCTCCTTCGACCACCACATTGCCACTGTGGTCAGGAAGTCCTTCTACGTGGCACAGCTCCTTACCAAGGGTTTTGCATCCAGGAAGAAACAGGTCATCGTCTCTCTGTACTCTTCCCTCATTAGACCAATCATTTAGTATAATACCCCATTTGGCATGTACCTCACTAAACACCTGTAACAGCTGGAAAGGCCAAACAAGTACCTCATGAAGAGGATCCTAGGCCTTAAACACATGCCCTATATGGACAGACTCAAAAAACTCCAGCGTTTCTTTGTCTCATAACTATTAATAGGTTCATAGGTTCATACTAGGCTGTCTACCCTAGGTCATTTACAAGCCTAGACAGAGTGTGTTTGGCTTTCGCCACCCCTTGGAATGAGTTTACTATGCCCTTTTTAAGGTTGTGTGTACTGTGCCTCTGTCTAGTAGTGACACAGAAGTGATCCCTGGGGTAAACCTATGATCTCCCATCCACTCGTCAAGATTTTTCTTGAAGAGAGTCAGTGAGGGGCTCTGCTTAACATGGACTGGGATTCTATTCCAGAGTGAAGAGAGCCTCTGGGTTATGAATTTGTCCCTCCAGCATGTCCTATTTATTTCTGTGCTGAGGTTCAAGTCACACGATCGCGTAGCTCTAAGGGATTTGGATTTTCTGAGGTGGAGCATGTCCATTAATTCAGGGTTGGACATGGCTTTGTACGTCAGGCATAGATCGCCTCTGAGTAGGCGGTATGCAACTGAGTAGAGCTGGAGTTTCTTTAGCCGAGCAGTATATGACATCTGTTTGAGTCCCTTGATCCTCTTAGTGAGGTACTTTTGGGGTCTTTCTAGTTGCTGCAGGTGTCGGGTAAGGTACATCCCAAATGGGGCATTGTACTCAATTATGGGCCTAATGAGGGATGAATAAAGGGGCACAATGACCTCCCTTGATCTAGATGTGAATCCTTTCATGATAAGGTGGGCTATATAGAAGGTCTTCCTAACCACTTTGGCAATGTGGTTGTCAAAGGAGAGGTTACTATCAACTTGGGTCTCCAGATCCCTAATTACTTCTTCTGTACTTAATGGATTACCTCCTATGTAGTAATTTGTGGGCACTTTGTTTTTGCCAAAGGGTATAACTATACACTTTTTGTTGTTTAGTTTAAGGCCATGGCTCTGGCACCAGTTATCCGTCTCTATGAGACCCTTTTGGAGGATGCTTGTGTCAGCTTGTGAGTCAATTATGGCACCCAGTTTGCAGCCATCTGTGAACTTGGTCAGCCACAGTCCTCCCGTGTTAGCCTGTACCTCAGAAAAATATATTCCGAATGAGAGGTCCCAGGACTGAGCCCTGTGGGACGCCACTTGTAACTGGTTTAGAGTTTGACATGGCTCCAGCAATTCTGACCATGTGGGTTCTGTCCTTGAGCCAGTTTGCAACCCATCTTATGACATAGGGGTTTATATTTAGGCTGGAGAGTTTGTCTACGATGCCCGAGTGGGGTATTGTGTCAAAGGCATTTGTGAGGTCTAGGTAGGCTGTGTGGACCACCTTACCCTCATCAATGGCCTTGGTGACTGTTTCAAAGAAATCTACCAGGTTCAGGAGGCAGGATCTGCCCTTGACAAAGCTGAATTCGGTAGGATCCAGTGTCTGTAGGTCCCCAATGTCTTTGTTTATGAGCTCCATAATGATCCTCTCCATAGCTTTGCAGACCAGGCTGTCAGGCTTATGGGGCGGTAGTTTCCAGGGTCCATAGAGGCGCCTCCTTTGTGGAGTGGGACTACTATTGCTGTACGCCATTCTTTGGGTACATATCCTGTAGTAAGGCTAAGACTGAATAGTAGCTTTATGTGAGGGTATAGCTCTTCTTGGAGTTCATGTAGCGCGCAGCCCGGGACACCGTCCGGTCCCATTAATGCTGTGTTTTTTGCTTTGGAGAGGGCGGCTCTCACCTGGGCATCTGAGATGTCAGGGAGGCAACACTCTGTTGGGATAGATATTTGTCCTTTTGGGGGGGGGAGAAGTTTGCACTGAACCTGTCTGCCAGGATGTTGGCAATGTCTGAGGGTTCAGTGTATTTTTTGTTGTTATGGACTAACTCTGAACATATCTGGGAGTTGCCACCCAGGTTTCTAACATAACTAAAGAAAGTCTTATGATTATCTTTTGTTGCTTGTACAATTTTTCTCTCGAAAGTGGCCTTGGATGTTTTTATGAGTGATCGTAGTTTTTTGCTAGTACTGATCAGAGATACCTTCCCTTTTAGGGATTTTGCTCTATCATGTAGTAGCATCCTCCTTCTGTTGTATAGCTTATTTATGGCTGGTGTCCACCAGACAGGACACCTGCCTTTGGGGGAATGGGTGTTGGTTTTATTTGGGATTGCATGATCCATGCATTCCTGAAGGTGTCCATAGAATGCGTTTATAAAGGATTCAGCAGATAGGGCCGTGGTTTCCACTGGCCTGGGGGCCTTGAAGGGTTCCACTTTAGTTTTAAGAAGTGTGAAGTTAGCTTTTGAGAAGTTCTTCACTGTGGTCTTTTGTGCTGGGGGTGGGGGCGGGATGTGGATTTCTAGTGAGATTAATTTATGGTCCGATCTTACCAATGAGGGGTATACTTCTGGTATGGAACATTGTGTTCCCATGTTGGTGATGATCAGATCTAGTATGTTTTCCCCTCTTGTGGGAGTGGTGACCAATTGTTCCATAGCATTTGAGTTTGAATTCTAGGAACCTCTGGGTTAGGGTGTTGGGGCTTGAGTAATGCTCCAGTCTATGTTTGGATAGTTGAAGTCCCCCAATTTGATGGTGTTTGGAGAGACCTTCATATTCTCCAGTGTCTTCAGGAAGGCCGAGTGGTGTTCCTGAGTTTGAGAGGGTGGTCTGTAACATGCTACAAACTGAAAGGCAGTTTTGCCCACTGTTAGTTGCACATGGATGGTCTCTGATGCTTCGTGCAATGCCACTAACCTCGAGGTGTGTGTCTCCTTGATGAATATGGATACTCCCCCTCCTTTTGTGGTTCGGTCTGAGTTTTGGGGCCGAAAAGCATGATATGAGGTATAACCTGGTAGTGCTGGGGAGCTCTCGGGAGCCTTGAACCAGGTTTCTGTCACTGCACAGACATCAATGTTCTCCATACTGAGGAGGGCTTCGAGAGCGTGCATCTTGAGGTTTAGACTTCTGGCGTTGAGCAGCATTACCCTTAGTTTCTTTCTACTTGTTTTGTCGAAGGAGGTGGGCTTGTCTTTTGAGCCTTGCCTAAAAAAGGCACTGTGGGGGTGGCAAGAGCCTTTGCCAATATCTGAAAGCCCAGGGGTGACGGGTGCAAGCCGTCCCTTGCGAAGCAACGTGCCTTGTCGAGCATGTCATCCCAGGTAAACAGATACTGGATCCCCTTTGAATGACACCACTACTTAAGCCAATTGGTGCCGGAATAATGGCCTCAAACTTAACGCCAAAAAATGTATAGTCATCCCCTTTGGGAAAAACAAAGTACCCACAAATTATCACATAGACAATAACCCACTGAGTACGGAAGAAGTAATCAGAGACCTGGGGACTCAAGTCGATAGTGACCTCTCCTTTGACAACCATGTTGCCAAAGTGGTCAGAAAGACATTCTACCTTGCCCATCTCATCATGAAGGGATTCTCATCCAGATCAAAGGAGGTCATTGTACCTCTATATTCCTCCCTTGTCAGGCCCATGATTGAATATAATGCTCCATTTGGGATGTATCTCACCCGGCACATGCAACAACTGGAAAGACCCCAGAAGTACCTCACCAAGAGGATCATGGGTCTCAAACATGTGCCTTATCCAGCTAGATTAAAGAAACTCCAGCTCTATTCAGTAGCATACCGCCTGCTCAGAGGTGATTTGTGCCTAACATATAGGGCCATGTCCAACCAAGAACTGATGGACATGCTCCATCTCAAAAATCCAGATCCACCAGAACCACGCGAGCTAAAGATTTCAACCTCTTCACAAATATGAATAAAACATGCTGGAGGGATAGATTCATAACACAGAGGTTACCCGTACTCTGGAACAAAATCCCAGTTCATGTGAGACAGAGCCCTTCATTGGCACTGTTCAAGAAAAATCTCGATGCATGGATGGGAGATCGTAAGTTTACCCTGGGAGTCACCTCAGTGTCACTACTAGACAGAGGTATAGTTTACTAAATAATGGGGTCCCACATGTGTCACTACTAGAGAGGCGCAACTGTATAATACGGGGTGGCGTAAGCCACATCATTGTTGGCTAGGCTTGTAAGTGCCCCAGGGCAGATAGCCTAGTACACTACTATGAAACTATGAATTGTTGAAATTGATCATTTTGTCTTTATACTGAGGCATCATTCTTGGTGAGGGTAAGATGCTGCTCAAGGTCAGGGTCATACCGGCCTGGGCTACATGATCAGAGAGCTCCTCTATGTCTCTTTTCATGTAGTCCAGGGAGGTACGTCTCAGGTCATTCACACCAGCATGGACAATGACTGAGTCATATTTGTACTTGCTTTGGAGTGACCTGAGTGCTTGTGTTATGTGGCGGATTCTAGCGCCCGACAGGCAGCTCACTGTGACCTTTTCTTTGTTCAGCCTGGTGAGTGGGACGTTAGTGTGCCTGACTATAGAGTCACCTATTACAAGTGTATCAGGTATGTTGTTGAGCCTTAAGGGCTGTGGCTGTTTGGCACACTGACTTTGTGAGCTATGTGTTGCCTGTGTTTTGTTTTGGGGTAGCGGTTGCTTGGGTGTCTGCTTTGGAGGTCTCTGCTGTTTTGACAGATTTTTATTTAGAGCCTCCGAGTATGTTTTTGTGTGTTTATGTGTTTGGTCTGCAGTTGTGGTAGGACTATGTCAGACTGGATTTGTGGTGTGTGTAGTTAACTTCCCCTCCTGACTGGTTACGCTAGTACTGAGTTGAGAGAGCTCAGCCTCCAGTTTGGCTATATGGTTGCATCTCTCATATATATTTGTACTTGTGGGGAGGAGGAGAGGGTTGTCTGTGTACATGAGGCAGTTGTAACATTGCCTCAAGATTCCCAGATTCACCAGCTGGACTGGAGAGGAGACCAGTAACTGACCTTTGGACATGCTAGAATAGTATAGGGAACTCCTTTGCAACTGAATCAGAAAGGACCAATAGGGGATAAAGTACTCAAGGGGAGTATATGAGGATGTAGTGCTTATTTAGATTATTAGTGCTTAACTTATAAAAATTGCTTATATGAGCAAGTGCAGGGTTTTAGATTTAGAATAGAGTGTTTAATTTGAGAGTTAGAGCAGTTCCAAGGGAAAAAGTGAGGAGTAGACTTTGTGGAGCCGGGAATACTTTAAACCTGATTAACCAGCGCTACCCAATGCGCAAAATCGCGCAAGCCGCGCTAAGCAATTTGTATACCAGGGAGAACAAAAGGATAGAAATTAGCCCAATATGGCCAATGAGCTACAAGTTGCTGGGCTTGGGACCACTCGTACAGGGACAGGTAGGCTGCTCAGAGTTCCCTCTCTCACAGCGAACAAGGAAGCCACCTAACTATTCAAGTATGATATGGGCAACACAGGAACCTTAACCATAGTCCTGGATTCAGCAAAGCCTGAAAACTGGACTAGACTGGTACAGAAAGGTGGTAAAGCAGGGATATTATTTTT
Source organism: Protopterus annectens (assembly GCF_019279795.1). NCBI lineage: Eukaryota > Metazoa > Chordata > Ceratodontiformes > Protopteridae > Protopterus > Protopterus annectens. The sequence goes on along the minus strand of NC_056746.1, from coordinate 449,589,340 downwards.
TTGTATTTTTTTCTTTTTTCACAGATAACAGAAATGCAACAACTTAAATAAATCTAAATAACTGTTATTCAATACTGTCGATCTCCAGTTTAAATTGTCTTCTATCTTCTTTCTTCCATATGAATGTAAGTATTCCACTACATAAATCTTTATACACAAAACCTTCATTTAACCATGCATTCATAATCTTTAAAAATATATATATTTTTTTCAAATCCCTTAAATTTTTCCACATTTCATACCCTATTCCATCTTGGTTCTACAGCTGAATCTATATTTGCTTGTCTTAATGCTTTGTCTAGCACATTTAAAGAAATCTTTTTCAACTCTTTATTCTGTTTTCTGTTACTTCTTTATTCCCATGTTTGTTCACTACTTTCTTTTTTCTTTAAACATTTCTTGTACATATTATACTACACTATTCATAATCTTTTCCAGAGTTATTTCTATTTTTATATTTTTTTATTTCTCTCATTACACTACCATCTTCCTTTACTAATCTGCTTAAGTAATTCAATACTTCTCTTTTTCCTTGTAAAAATAACTTTGCTTATGTAATAATTCTTGTATTTTTTCTTGATTTCTTTCATAAAATTATTTTTGTTTGCCAAAGTACTTTGTCATTATGTTCGAAATCTTCTAGTGCATCATATGTTATTTTATATTTTTCTTTCCCTGTTTTTCTCACATTACATTGCTTCTGTAAAAAAAAAAATATATTTTTCCTAAGTACCATCCACCATTCAGATCAGATTTTATAAAATGTTCCCGTGATCACATGATTTTGCCATAGCTATATTACTAATCTCTTTCCTTCTTCCGTGTTTTCTCATTTATTCTTTTTATTCATTTGCCTATTTTTATATATTCCTTGTTTTCCTTTCTCTAGTCATATTGCAAGATGATCAGAAAATCCTGTTTCAACTATCTCCTCTTCTCTTAAAACTAAACCTTCTGGTACTATAAAATAATCTGTTTCAGATCTATACATACCCCTTTTATAAGTCTGTGAATTTTTGTCTCAAAGTTTTAACTCAACACATCTTATAACTTCTAACATTTTTCTTATATCATTTTCTTTCTTTTAAGCTTGCCTCTTAAATCACAATTAAAATCTCCTGTTATTATAATATTCATATTTATCACTGTATAGTCTAAAATCTGATGAAATAAGCTTTCTCTTTCTTTATTCTTTATACTTGGTATAAGCATATAATGTTATAATTCTATATACTTGTTCTTTCCATTTTAAATCTACAGTGGTTAGTCTTACCATTTTTGCTAAAGTTACATCTAATGTCTTTTTACTGTGTTTCTACAGAGTACGGCTATTCCAGAATATCTTTCATTTCCCAAATTCCAGATTATCTTTCCTCGCCATTGTTTCTCTGTTTGTAATCTTCATTTGTTAAAAATATTGTGTCTTCTTCTATAATTGCATATATATCACATGTATTGCACTGCTCCAAAATTACTATTCTTAATGGCATTCACATTTACAGAAAGTGCTTTTCATTTTCCCTTTTCCTTAGATTCATGGTTTCATAAGTTTATTTATCTATTTATTTGCATTTGTTTACTGGGAAGGTCCACTGGGCCCAAAGGTGCCCATTTTCAGTGGTGGCCGGGGAGAAAATCTCCACAGTGAATAATGCATACATTTTAATACAAAACTTTAAGAACAATGATTTAAAACAGTGCATACATTTGAATAGTGAACAGCAACAGAATAGAATACTACAACAACATGTTTCACAGTATATTATTTTAGTACAGTCAAACACTACCTTTTTTTTACTGAAGGAATGGAATAGTAGGAGAAAAATGAGATCAGGTTATAGGTTGTGAGGAGCTAGCACATGAGCAAAGCCATTTGGAGGAGAGATGTCTCAATGATTTTTTGAAGAAGGAAGCATTACTAATGGATCTGAGCTGGGAAAGGAGACAATTCCATTGTCTAGCAGTGGAAATGGAGTAGAGTATTTGACCAGCGGAAAGGTTAGGTTTTCCTACTTGTAAAAGCATTTGATTTTCAGAATGGGAGGGGTCTGTTAGGGTGGTATAGGGTGAATAGAGAAGAAAGGGAAGGACAGGTAGATGGATTGAATATTAGTTTGTGGGCAGTTGTTAGTGGTATGTAGGTAAGATGATGAGGAAGTTCCAGACAGTTTAATAGTTGCAGAGAGGTGCAGTTGTGAGAGAAATGTCCTCTATTTGTGATGAACTTGGCAATTTTATTATAGCATGAATCTAGTTTGGATTTAAGACTAGATTGTATGTTGGTGAAAAGAGGCGCACCATAGAAAAGTGGTGGGAGCAGGAAGGAGGAGGCAATGGATAGTTTTGAGGAGTAATTTAGGAACATTTTGTGGTGGTATAGCATACCTAGTTTTTGGTGTGTTTTTTTAATGTTGCTGTATGTGCAAGTCAAAGGTTAGGTGTTCATCTGTTGTGACCCCTAGGAGTTTAGTATGTTTGACTACCTCAGTGGTAGTGTTATCTTGGGAGAGAACAATAAAAGAGTATTTGCTTATAGTAGTAAACGTCTTAGGGGTAAATAGCATTAATTTGTTTTTTTTTTTTTTTTTTTTTTTTTAGGGTTTAAGGCAAGGTGGTTGTTAGCCATCCATATTTCAGTGGAGATAAGAGCTGACTGGTTAAGCTTCAGGAGTTCAGGTGAAGAATTAGCAGTGCAGATGATAGTGAAGTCATCTGTGTATTGGATGACAGTACCGTGGGTTAGAGTAGAGTGGAAGTTTTTTTATAAACATGCTGAAGAACAGAGGCCCTAAGATGGATCCTTGGGGTACTCCAGTGGTGGTGTTGAGGAAAGGAGAGAAAGAGTGCAGTCATTTAGTGGCTTGTTGCCTGTCTGTGAGGTAGTTAGTTAACCAGTGTAGGGTGGAAGGAGAGTCCTAAGTTGGGCAGTTTTATAAGAAGAAGAGAATGGGCGATAGTATCAGAGGCTTTGGAAAGGTCAAGAAATAGAGAGGAGACAAGTTTCCCAGTGTCTCTAGCCCGGTTGACAGAGTCACAGAAAGATATGAGAGCTATAGTGGTATGCCCAGGTCTAAAACCATGCTGCGTTGGTGATAGTAGGTCATAGCTAATTACTAGGCAAGCTTTTTTAATAGGCCATTCTAAATCTATCCAATTTTCTTTCTGAAGGAGAGAGAATCAAACAGTATTTTGTGTCTGTGAGTCAAACACCGAAACCATTATACCAACCCCTAATCACTAGTTGTATACATTCTTTTTCATCAGTTTTCTTTATTTTTTTTTCTTTTGTACTTATCCCTTTAAATTTATTTTTCTGTCTTTTAATCTTTTACCAAAATAATTTTATTTTTTCTTTTACTACCTCCCAATCTATGTCATCTTCATCACTTATTTGAGAACCTTCTTCTATGTCCTCTCTATTTTTTCTCATCTAATTTTTCTACTATTTCTACTTAAAATTTCTTCTGTTTTATCATTTTCTTCTCTTTCTTTTTCCTTAATCTTATTTTCGTTTTGGGAATACATCCATAAATGTCCAATTTTGTTACATTTATAACATTTAAATTCACATTTTTTCATCATGTCCCATTTCCCCACAAATGTAACATTTTCTTTTGTCACAATTACTTATCAAATGTCCAGTATTTTACAACACCCCTGTTACCTTCCACATTTGTCATGCTCGGTATATGTGTAATTGTTTTCTCTTTCTGTTTTTAACACATTATTACAATTCCAGCCACCAGTCCATAAACCCCCTTTGTCATAAAATTTTGCAGTGTCAAGTACTGCTTTATCATCATCATCATCATCTTTTGGCTTTTCCTGTTAGGGGTCACCACAGCGGATCATCTCTTTCCATTTCTTCCTATCCTCTGCATCTTTCTCTGTCCCACCAACCGCCTGCATGTCCTCGCTCACCACATCCATAAACCTTATCTTAGGCCTTCCTCTTTTCCTCTTACCTGGCAGCTCCATCCTTAGCATCTTTTTCCCAATATACCCATCATCCCTCCTCAGCACATGTCCAAACCAATGCAATCTCGTCTCTCTTGCTTTGTCTCCAAACTGTCCAACATGAGCTGACCCTCTAATATACTTATTCCTAATCCTATCCATCCTAGTCACACCGAGTGCAAATCTTAACATCTTTAACTCTGCCACATCCAGCTCTGACTCCTGCCTTTTTGTCAGTGCCACTGTCTCCAACCCATATAACATAGCTGGTCTCACTACCCTCTTGTAGACCTTCCCTTTCACTCTTACTGGTACCAGTCCATCACAAATCACACCTGACACTCTTCTCCACCCATTCCACCCTGCTTGTACTCTCTTCTTCACCTCTCTTCCACATTCACCATTACTCTGAACTGTTGATCCCAAGTACTTAAACTCGTCCACCTTTACCAACTCTACTCCCTGCATCCTCACCATTCCTCTACCTTCCCTCTCATTTACACACATATATTATGTCTTGCTCTCTAGAGCATATCTCCACCTCTCCAGAGTCTCCTCAACCTGATTCCTACTCTCACTACAGATCACAATGTCATCTGCAAACATCATAGTCCACGGGGCCTCCTGTCTGATCTCATCTGTCAACCTGTCCATCACCACTGCAAATAAGAAAGGACCCAGAGCTGATCCTTGATGTAATCCCACTTCCACCTTAAACGGCTCTGTCACTCCCACTGCAGTCCTCACCACTGTCACACTACCCTCGTACATATCCTATAACACTCTTACATACTTCTCTGCCACTCCCGACTTCCTCATACAATACCACAACTCTTCTCTGGGCACCCTGTCATATGGCTTTCTCCAAGTCTACAAAGACACAATGCAACTCCTTCTGACCTTCTCTGTATTTCTCCAATAACACTCTCAGAGCAAACATTGCATCTGTAGTGCTCTTTCCTGGCATGAAACCATACTGCTGATCACTAATCATCACCTCCCTTCTTAACCTAGCTTCTACTCTCTTTCCCATAACTTCAAGCTGTGACTGATCAATTGTATCCCTCTATAGTTACTGCAGCTCTGCACATCACCCTTATTCTTAAAGATAGGTACCAAAACACTTTTTCTCCACTCCTCAGGCATCCTCTGACTTTCCAAAATTTCATTAAGCAATCTAGTTAAAAATTCCACTGCCATTTCTCCTAAGCACCTCCATGCTTCCATTGCGATGTCATCTGGGCCAACAGCCTTTCCATTCTTCATCCTCTTCATAGCTGTCCTTACTTCCTCATAGCTAATCTGTTTCACTTCCTGATTCACTATCCCCACATCATCCAACCTTCTCTCTCTCTCATTCTGTTCATGAGCCTCTCAAAATACTCTTTCCATCTACTCAACACACTCTCTTGTCTTGTGAGTACCTTTCCCTCACTATCCTTTATCACCCTTACTTGCTGCACATCTTTCCCAGCTCTGTCCCTCTGTCCAGCCAATCGGTACAGGTCCTTTTCTCCCTCTTTAGTGTCCAATCTCTCGTACAACTCTCCATACACCTTATCCTTAGCTTTCGCCACCTCTCTCTTTGCCATGCACCTCATCTCCTTGTACTCATGTCTACTTTCTTCATCTCTTTGACAATCTCACTTCTTCGCCAGCCTCTTCCTCTGTATACTCTCCTGTACTTCTTCATTCCACCACCAGGTCACCTTGTCCTTCCTCTGTCCAGATGTCACACCAAGCACCTTTCTAGCAGTCTCCCTTACTAGTTCTGCTGTAGTTACCCAGCTATTCGGTAACTCTCCACTGCCTCCCAGTGCCTGTCTTAACTCTTCCCTAAACTCCACATCACAATCACCCTTTTTTAACTTCCACCATTTAATCCTTGGCACTGCTTCACACTCCTCCTCCTCTTCTTGATCACCAGCGTCATCCTACAGACCACCATTCTATGCTGCTTAACTACACTTTCCCCTGCCACCACTTTACAGTCTCCAATCTCCTTCAGACTGGCCCTCCTACATAGGATATAATCCACCTGTGTGCATCTTCCTCCACTCTTGTATGTCACCCTATGCTCCTCCCTCTTCTTAAAATACATATTCACCACAGCCATGTCCATCCTTTTCGCAAAATCCACAATCATCTGACCTTCTGCATTCCTCTCCTTAACACCATACCTACCCATCACTTCCTCATCCTCTTTGTTCACTTCACCAACATGCCCATTAAAGTCTGCTCCAATCACTCGTCTCTCACCCTTGGGTACACTCACCACAACTTCGTCCAACTCACTCCAAAATTTCTCATCCATCGCACACCCAACTTGTGGAGCATATGCACTAACAACATTCATCATTACACCATCAATTTCGAGCTTCATAAACATCACTCTGTCAGACACTCTCTTCATGTCTAAAACACTCTTGGCATATTGTTCCTTTAGTTTAACCCCTACCCCCTTTTCTCCTGCCATCCACACCATGATAGAACAATTTGAACCAGTTTCCTAAACACCTGGCCTTACTTCCCTTCCATCTGGTCTCTTGCATGTACTGCTTTATATAAAGTTTTAAAATGTCCATTCAAAGTCTCTCTCTACCTGTGTTTGAAATTGTACATGAGATGTTCTTTTTTGTTTCCTTGTTAAATGCTTTTATCACATAAAGATTCCATGAATTAGTCTTTCTATTTTTCATTTTCTCCAATAAAATTTTCCTTTGAAAAAGCAGTCTCAAACATAATGTCACATGTCCCTTTGTTTTTAAGAATACATGCTCTTACCTCAAATGCGTTTACACACTTCATACCTGTCCATTTCTTTGTCTTCTTTACTTTGAATCCATACCATATACTTCCGTTTTTTCATTTTCTTCTGCTGGCTTTTTTGCTATTACACATTTGCCTTCTTTTACTTTCTCTGCATAGGTTTTCTTTTCCATCTCAACAGTATTCTTCAGGATTTTCTCTGCATCCTCCTTTTGTATTTCTCCATAATGTCCCCTAGGAAACATCTCCTTCATTTTCTGGCTCATTCTGCACCACCATTTCTTTAGGTAAATCATCCCACAACCCTTCAACTAGAGGGTTGTAGTTGATACATCCATCATTTGCTGAATCATTTCTATCAAACAGATTTCTCTGAAACATTTTTTCATAATCCTGGACATGTTCTCCAGCCTTGATATTTGCTTTTCCTCCATTTCTTTCACCACTCCATCTCCTTCTCTTTCCATCTGCCTCACTGTTTCTCCAGGTCGCTTGTGTTCCTGAAATGAAAATGGGAAGTGCACCTCCAAAATGTGCAAACTTGCAGCAGTGATGAGTAGGGGAAGTTCCCTGATGCCTTGGCCAAATTTCCCGTAGTAATATAAATGCCACCCCTGGTTTCACCTAAAAGGCTACCATCCTAGTGAGACTACCTTGGTCACCAAAGGATAAATAAATACTATAAATGCTTCACATAAAATAAATAACTAATAAAACTAAATGGAATACAAGCAAATTCCTATGTGGAAAAGTGGATAGCAAATTGGATAAAAGGCAGAACCCACAGAGAACATGAAGGTGACCAGTGGTGTCCTGCATGCTTCAGTTCTGGGACCAGTTTTGTTCAATATTTACTTCTCTGACATAAATACTAAAAGTCAAGAAGTGTAGCTAACCAAGTTTGCAGATGACTGCAAATCGGGAGCTGTCAAATCCCCCTTTGATGTAAAAGCTCTCCAGTAGGAACTTGCACTTTAAACTGTCTGGTGTGTTGAAGATAGGATTAAATTAAGTGCAAAATAATGCAACATTACATGCATACAAATGTTTCAAGCATGGGCATTAATGCCCTTCTATCTTGCCAATATACCAAAACACTTGTTCCCATAATAAATGTCCAGGCTGTTCTTAAAAATATCTAAACTAGTACTTGCTTTAATGTAATTTGGTAGTCTGTTCCAAGCATCAGCTACTCTGTCAGAGAACCAATTAGTACACTTCTCATTCCTGTAGAATCTTCTGCATAGGTTATCTGATGATTTTCTAGTACTTTTTGATAACCCCAAACATTCCTAGAGGTAGTTGTCCCTAAATGCCCTATATACCTGAATAAGATCTCCTCTTAAATATCTGTAAGAAACACTACAAGTTGAGATATTTTAGTATTTCATAGCAACTTAGATTTTCACATCCATGGATGCCCTTGGTATATTTCCGCTGTACTCTTTCCAGTTTATTCATGCTTGTTTTCCTATAAAGTTTCCATATTGTTATTTCATACTCAAGTTTGGGTCTAATGTAACTAACAAACAATGACTTCATTATGTTTGATTTCCTAGACTTTATAAATCTTTTTATACAACCTGTAGTTCTATAACTATCATTAGCCAACTGGTTGATATGATTAGAAAAACTTATAGCTGAATCTACCCATATACCCAGGTCCTTAAATGAGTCTACAGTTTCAATCACTGTGTGCTGTAGTAAATATTCACCTTTCAGTTTGTCTCCCAAATCTCATATGCTTAGTTTTTGATGTGCTGTCACATTTTGCAGACAAACCATTCACCCAGCTCATAACATTGACAATACCCACTTCAAAGTGAAAATATAGTTAGAGACCTGGGAACATGGGTTGGCAGTTCCCTTTTCCTTGATTTCCATGTAGCAGCAGTTGTCAGGAAATCCTCCTCCATGGCACAACTGATCAGGAATGGAATTTCATCCAGATCTGAAGAGGATATTGTCTCCTTGTATTCAGCACTGATAAGACCAATTATAGAATGAAATACCCCATGTTAAGTTGTCGATCTCGCCTTCATTCTTGCTGGATGGCTTTGGAGCCGACCCTCTGCTCCAACTTGGCCTATACTAAAGCTCGAGAGCTTTTTATACCGGCTCGAGGCTACCCTATGTCCCACAATGCTAGGCGCTAACTACCCAGATCTCATTTGCCACTTACAGCTGCGAGGTGCGTTTATTACCGGCTCTACAGGTTAGAAGTTATAATTCTAAAATTTCTATCTTTTAGTCAGATTTTTAGTTAGTGACCATCCCATTAGTTTCCCTTCATAACTAATCCCCCTTCCGGTCCCTTTTAATCTTTTTCCTAACCCCCTTTAGTTATAAGGTTAGGCTTTGGGCCTATTCTGCTTCTTAACTTGTCAGTTTAATTTTTGTGTGACTGACTTAGCTGTTTTAAAGGGTGTCTGTGTGTGTGTGTGTGTGTATTTTTTGTACTTTAGGATGTCAAAAGACACCAGGGTCTCAGGCTTCAAGAAGTGTGACTCGTGCTGTCAGAAAATGTCGCTGACAGACGGTCACACTTCTTGTGTTTATTGCCTGGGCCCTCTGCACCTGCAGGACTCTTGTTCAGTCTGTCATGCGTTCAGTCCAAGAGTCCTGCAGGAACGCAGGAATAAGTTAATTTTGAGGGGCTTGTTGAAGCCTGAAGGTTCCCCGACCAAGTCATCGTCGGGGAAGCCTTCAAAGCCATCTAAGCCGTTGGCTCCGAGCTCAGAGCCTTCGACTGGTGGTGCTCTGACTGCCGTCACATCGACTCCGGCTGGAGCCGATGTTTCCAAGACAGTCATCATCATTGGCTCCGGCTGGAGTCAATGTTCCTCAAATTCAGGCTTCTACATCGGCTCGAACTGGAGCCGATGATTCTAGGACTCAGTCTGAGCCAATAGTGGTGTCGGCGCCATCTGCTAGCCGTAAAAGATCCAGATCTCCGTCCTTGGAATCTGTTCACTTGGCTCCAAGGTCTCCCTTACTCTCGGAGCGGAGTCATCGAACCCATTCCTCCAGGTCTTCCAGGCTCTCGGACCACGACCTCGAGAGGGTGGTTAGTAGACTTCTTAAGTCTCAGGCACTAGCCCAAATGCTCCATAGCCTTTCTCAACAGACAGTGGCTATCCCCACCCCATCTTCGTTTCCTCCTCCGACTCTTCCTCTGAGTTCGGAGCTGGAGCTTGTGGTAGCCGTGGCCATCGACACGGAGCCGATACCTCACCTTTCGGCTCTGTCGTCAGCTCCGGTCTCTTCCACGGTCCCATCCTTGGAGGGATCTGGGCGCATGGACTTCCTCGTCTGCTCCAAGGGGGCGAGTGGCATCGGACCCTTGTCCAACCCCATTCTCCCTCTCGGAGCTTCGGCGCTGGTAAGTTCGGCCCCGACATCGGCTTCGGGGCCATCCCTCTCGGTGCCGGGAGGGGTCCTTATCTCTTCGGAGCAGGGACCTTCTACCCTGCCTGATAGGGGCGCCTTCAAAGTCATGAGGAGCGTGCTGGCCCCTGTGCCTGCTCCACGGTCGGCTCCCTCAGTTCCTCCCTCTGTAGTGCCTGCTGCGGTCTCTACCCACCCTCTCATTCCTGACCGTAGAGATCCAACGCCTCAGGTTTCCCCATTGGGAATATCCTCCTCTTCCGAGGTTTCCCCTGATCCGTCAGGGGAACCCCCTCAGAAGAGGAAATGTTAGAGGAAGCATGTGGACTCCCCTGAGTCCATTACATCGGATACTGACTTGGATGAGTCGGAAGGGTCCCCACGGTCCCCCTCTGAGGATGTCTCCTTTTCAGACATCCTTGAAATCCTGAAGCAGAGGGGGAACTGGTCTACCCTTAATCCTTCCGAGGACGAGTCAGTTTACCTAGAGGCTTTTGGCTCTTGCCCTTCCACCTCCTGGGTGTCTCCGCCCTTTGACCCCCTCATGGAAGTGGTGGCGCGGAAGGTGTGGACGGCCCCTGATACAATGGAACCTACCCCACGGAGGCCTTCCAAATTCATAACAGCCCCTTCGGACAAACAGTTTTTAGCCAAGGGTGTCCCGGTTGACGCCACGGTGGTGGCTGCAACCACTAAGAAGGAACTGGCTGATCCTTCAGTACCTGTCCATCCTCCTAACAAGGAGTCTAGGACTATGGATAGGTACGGCAAGTGGATGTTTTCTTCAGCGACCTTTGTCATGCGGTCGCTGAATTATCTGTGCCACTTCACCCACCTTCAAAGAGACATGCTCAAAGAAGTGGGTGAGGTCTTATAGGAGCCAACATCTGCGGGGTCTCAAGACAAAATAAACTCCCAGCTGGCAACCCTGAATTCCATTGTCAACTCCTCCATGCAGCTTATTTCCCTATGCGGCCGATGGGGCGAGTAGGTCTGCAGGCACATGTGTTGCCTTAAGGCGCCATGCCTGGATGCGGCCTTGTAACTTTGCAGACCCCTTTAAGGCATCCTTCACCAACGGTTCAGCTTTGTTTGGACCTCAGGTGAAGGATAATTTGACCCGATGCGAGCAAGAAGGCAAGACTCTCTCTGCCGTGGGAGTCCGTTTTTCCACCCCGTCTAGACCATACCCTAAGGGTTAGAAGGGTGAGAAGATGTGGTTCCGTAAACCACAAGCAGTCGCGCCTGACACAAGAGGTCAGTTCCCCCTCTAGAGGCAGGGGGGGGACAATAACAGACGCCGCCCTAGGGGCAGAGGAGGTCCGCAAAATCAGGGTAGCAGAGAGTCTCTTTCTGACAACCCCTTCCAGCATCCCTGAGAGGCTGCCCGACTGTCCGCCCTCGGAGGCAGTCGGGGGAAGGTTATCACTGTACCCAGAAGCCTGGCTTTCACTCACCCAAGACAAATGGGTACAATCGATCATATCCAAGGGTTACAAAATTCCCTTTATCCACACCCCAACTCAGCCAAAAGGACCCCTTCCAGATGTTCCACCCAGTCTAAGGGAACAAGCAGTACTAGAAATATCAGAACTGCTAACAAAAAGAGCCATCCAGCCAGTCCCAGCAGACCAACAAGGATCCGAAATCTACTCCAAGTTCTTTTTGGTACCAAAAAAGACAGGGGACTGGAGACCCATATTGGATCTCAGCAGACTAAACAAGTCTGTAAGAAGAGCAAAGTTCCGGATGGTCATGCTACAGTCCATTCTACCCTTTCTGGGTCAGGACGATTGGATGTGCTCAGTAGACCTTCAGGATGCGTACTACCACATCAAGATGCACAGGCGCTCCAGGAGGTTTCTCCGCTTCCAGCTGGGAGCCAGTCATTATCAGTTCAGAGCCCTGCCCTTTGGTCTCACTACAGCCCCCCGAGTGTTCACCAAATGCATGGCAGCGGTTACGACTCATCTGAGGAGTCAGGGATTCCAGGTGTTTCCATACCTTGATGACTGGCTCCTCACTGCCACCACCAGGCGTCAACTTCTCCTCTCCAGAGATTACACCATTCACACTTGCAAAGGGCTAGGTATCTCCATAAATTTCGAAAAGTCTGCCTTGTCGCCTTGTCAGTCTATTACCTTCATAGGCGCCACCTTGGACACAGTCCGGCTTTCCGCAAAACTAACCGAGCAAAGAGTTCTAGATATTCGCAGGCATGTTCACATCCTTCTTCAGAACAACAAAATCCAAGCCAGGTTTGTCCTGAAGGTATTAGGTCTCATGGCGGCAGCCATTACTCTACTTCCCCTAGCTCGCTTTCATATGCGGATCCTTCAGTGGATGCTCCTTTCCCAGTGGTCCTTTCAACAACTTCCAATGTCACACAACATTTTAATAACCCTGTCTTGCAAGAAACAATGGATGGTCTCCCCTCAAGTCCTTCAGGGCAGACCATTTGTTCCTTCTCCCCCGGTCACCACGGTGACAACGGATGCCTCCCTGATCGGGTGGGGGGGGGGAATTTTCAGGGCAGGATGGTCCAGGGCACATGGCAACATTTCGAGTGCCACCTACACATAAATGTCTTGGAGATGAGAGCAGTACTTTTAGCATTGCAAGCCCTTCAGGACTCTCTTCCTATCGGGACTATTGCAGTTCAGACGGACAATATGTCCGTAGTGTGGTACATCAACAAGCAGGGCGGAACCAAGTCCTATCCCTTATGTCGAGAGGCTCTCAGACTTTGGGAGTGGGCGATCTCCTCTCAGCGGTTTCTGATAGCAACGCACATCCCCGGGAAGTCCAACATCATAGCAGACAGGTTGAGCAGAGCCATTCTCATGCCACACGAGTGGTCTCTCAAACAAGCAGTAGTGGAAGAAATTTTTCAGAGATGGGGTCGACCTTGCTGCGACCTTTTTGCAACACCTCAAAACAGCAAGTGCCACGACTTCTTCACTCTCTTCCCTCTTCCCAGCCACTCCCCCAGAGACGCTCTAGTCCACGATTGGCCCCGGGGACTTCTGTATGCCTTTCCCCCCTTTCCATTAATCACTCAATTGATTCAGAAAGCTACCGCCGTGAGAGCCACCATGATCCTCATTGCTCCTTACTGGCCTCGTCAGATATGGTTTCCGTTCCTGCATCGTTACCTCTTGGGGCAGCCCTGGCATCTGGACCCAGTGCCAGATCTCTTGACCCATCAGTCGGGACAACTGCACCACTCCCTCCAGTCTCTCAACCTCACAGCTTGGTTGCTCCAATTCCAACCCTAGCCAGGCTTCCCCTTATTTCCCATTCTGTGCGTGACATACTTATAGCTTCCCTAAAGTCATCCACCAGGAAGATTTATGCCAGCAAGTGGAAGCGTTTTTCCTTCTGGCAGGAGCTAGAAATATAGATGTCCTTCATGGATGCATCTGCAGTCCTTACAAATGGGTTGTCCTGTCGTCAGGCAGCCCTTCGGTCGGCCGGATTCCAAAGTCGGGGTCTGGCCTCGGCTGGTGTCGCACTTCACCCGACGTCATAGCTGCAGTTATTCGGGTATAAAGGCATCAGCCGACGCCATTTTCCCCAGTCTTTCTTGCCGCGTGGCGCCCGAAGCAGAAGCTGTCCGCAAGTGCCGGTCGGTCAGAACCAGAGATTGCTACTACCGAATACTTCTACTACTACCGAAGACTTCTAAAAAGCTAAGTACCCCGTTGGGGACTCTTTCTTGCCTCAGACTATGTCAAAAAAAGTGAATAACTGTTTAACTTGTGGGAAACAAATACCTCATAAAGATTTCCACTCTTACTGCTTACCTTGTTTAGGCCCAGACCACGACGTAGCAGCTTGTCTAGCCTGTGCTTCTTTTAACCGACGGACGCTTAGACGTCGATCGGAATTTGCTGAGGAGTTTTTCGGCTCCGCTTTTGCTTACATTATGCCATCGGATCCTCCGACTACGCAAATATCTAAAAACGCAAGGAAAAGGACCGACACTCGCGGTCCACGGTTTCGGCCGAAACCACGGTTAAGCCAACCACGAGTGTCTCGGTTTCGGCTGAAACCGAGCACGCGGTTCTTCCTTCAGCCGAAAGCTTACCTCCTACCGAGGCCTCTTCCAACCTGGTGGAATCGGCTTCTGAAATTCAACCTGCTCTTGCAAGTTCCCAGGATCTAAGTGATACTATCCCCTTGGATATTTCAACCCCTGCACGTGGAGCTGCTAGGCCACCTGCAACCATGTCGATTAAGGCCTTTGCCAGGGCTAAAGCAGCTAAATCTACTAAAACTGTGCCTGCTAAGACCCCCTCTCACAGGCCTAGCTCTAGTTCACAAATGCTTAGTCTAGCAGAGGATCTTATTTCTTTGATCCGGGGATCCCAACCTCACCCAGACAGGGCCTCTCACCCACCTCCAGAGAAGAGGCCTAGAGCAGAGCCCCCTGAGCCAGTTTCTACAGATGACTCCTCTGATGATACTAACCCAGAGGACCCTTTCTCCCCTTATGAAGACTCTGATGCTGAAGAGTCCATTCCGTCTGCCTCTCCGCCTGAGGAATTTTCCTTTGGGGAAACCTTGCATGCTATGAGGGAACAATTTCAGTGGCAGGGCCAGGATTTTTCAGACTCTAGAAAAAGGCTTAGAACCTTTCTGCATTTACCACAGCATAGGCCTTTAGCCATCCCTCCAGTTCTTACTGTTGTGGATGATGCATTTAATGATGCTTGTACTGCTCCTGACTCTCTTCCTCCGGCCCCTGCTAAGCCCGATAGGTACTACAGGGTCCCGGACACACATTATCATTTGTATAAGGCTCCTTTTGCAGATCCGAAACTATCTCCCAGGGCCCTAAGGCGGTAGCAGCTACCTCTGTCAAAACCCTCCCTCTGAAAGGGAATCCAGAGCCTTAGAGATGGGGTAAAAGTTTACACTTCTGCTACTCTTTCAGCTAGGGCCTTGAACTGTCAATTCCACATGATCCAGTATCAAGAATTTATGTTAGACCAATTAACTAAACAGCTGTCCTCAGATGAACCATTAGACAAAAATCTGTTCAGGAAATGGTACATAACATTCAGCAGGTCAGTAATCATTCCTTAAAATGCGGCTATGATGCACTGGAGGCTTCCTTTAGATCAGCCATGACTGGCACAGTGATCAGAAGACATGCATGGTTAAAAGAGCAGGCCTTACCAGACCATGTCAAATCAAAGCTACTAGATGCTCCCATGGATAAGATCAATTTGTTTGGCTCTCCTGCACAACAGGTGCTGAAGAAGATGGAAGAGAAGGCAAAATCTGTCCAGACAGTCAAAGATTTCTTACAGGTCCAACCTCCAAGGTTTAGCAGGAATTGGCCCTCCAAGAATTGGTCCTTTCCAGACACCTCCAGAGCTCAGAGAGGCAGGAATAGGCGCTCAAGAGGCAGAGGTCAATCCAGAGGTGCCTACAGGGGACGTCAGTGGCAGGCTAACAACCAGCAAGGTACAGCCACGGATACAGCCACCACCACTACTACTACAGGACAATCACAGTGACTTGGCTCTGGCACCGCCTACCAGGGAACAACTACAAGCACCCTTAGGCGGGAAACTAGCCTTATTTTCAGTGAACTGGCATTACATCACAGGAGACAAGTGGATTTTGCAGACAATAGACCAGGGTTACAGGTTTCACTTCCATACTCTACCAAGGAAGAGAGGAATGCCAAACCTACCTCCAAATCAAAAGGCAGAAGCTGTAAAACAAATAACTCACTTACTAAGGATGAGAGCTGTAGAAAAGGTACCATCTATGGAGCAAGGACAAGTATTTTACTCCAGGCTCTTCTTGGTACCAAGAAAAGAAAACCAATGGAGACCTATTCTCGACCTGTCCGCATTAAACACATACCTCATAGTCCCAAAATTCAAAATGCTGACCCTACAGCAACTTCTTCCCATGTTGGGCAAGGAGTCTTGGCTGGTAACTCTAGATCTCAAGGAGGCATACCTGCACGTCCCCATACAACCAGATTGCAGAAGATACCTCAGATTTCTTGCAGGATCAGAGCATTATCAATTCTCAGCATTGCCCTTTGGCTTATCTACTGCGCCCAGAGTGTTCACGAAATGCCTGGCATCAGTAATTGCTCATTGCAGGCTTCAGGGGATCCAAATCTACCCTTACCTGGACGACTGCCTGTTGCAAGCGGACAACAAAAACAAGCTAGCAGAGGACTTGAAAAGGGTCATTTATCTACTGCAAGCCCTGGGATACACAGTCAATATAAAAAAGTCAAGGCTGATACCATCCCAAAGGATAACCTTTTTGGGTGCAGAGCTGGACACATCAAAACAAATGGCATTCCTAACAGTAGAAAAACAGAAGCAACTGCCTCTCTACTTCTTGGCATTAACAAAACAGAACCAGCTAACAGCAAGAAAAGTCCTGCAAGCCTTGGGTTTCATGGCATCCTGCATAATATTGGTTCCGCATGCCAGACTGCATATGAGAAAGTTACAGTGGTACCTAAGGAATTTATGGTCTCAGCACAAGCACAGCCTAGAAACCCAAATTCCAATAATCCCATGCCTGAAGCAAGAATTCCAATGGTGGGCTCAGGCCTGTCAATCGAACAAAGGACTGCCCTTCCACAGCATTCAACCAAGCCAGACCATCACAACGGACGCCTCAGACCTCGGTTGGGGGGCACACATGCTGGGCAAGTGCATACAAGGCTTATGGACTCAAGACCAGCTGCACCTGCACATAAATCAAAAGGAAATGCTGGCAGTAAGACTGGCAATTCAGACATTCAGACCATTTCTTCAACAAGGTCAACTGTTGATAAGGACAGACAACACCACAGTTATGTGGTACATCAACAAACAGGGAGGCACACACTCGTACCCTCTATGCCGGATGGCAATGGACCTCTGGAATGTGGCCCTGAGCTTGAACATTCACTTACAAGCAATTTTTGTGCCAGGAAAAGAAAACATTCTGGCAGACATACTAAGCAGAACTACCACGGATGCCTACGAATGGATGCTGCATCCAGACATCTTCAAAACAATTACAAGAGAATGGGGACTACCAGAAATAGACTTATTTGCATCCCCACGCAATCACCAACTGAAGAAATTCTGCACAAGGACGTACCACCCACTTGCTTGGAAAGTGGACTCCCTATCTTTCAGTTGGAAAAACCTGACAGCATATGCATTCCCACCACTTCCTTTGATGCACAAAGTGCTATTGAAGATCAAAGAGGACCGTCCAAGGATCATCCTGATAGCTCCAGACTGGCCAAGGCAACATTGGTACCCATTACTGAGGAACATGTCTCGGGAACAAATATGGCCTCTACCCCTAGTTCCCTTACTGTTAACACAGAACAACTACAACACCCTGCATCCAAACCTGAAAACACTGCAGCTGACTGCCTGGAATATTGCATAACACCAAATAACCCAAACTTATCCCAAAGGGTTAAAGACATTATCTTGGAGGCTCGCAGACCCTCAACAAGAAAAAATTATTCAGCAAAATGGAAAAGATATCACATTTGGAGTACTGCAAAAGGTGAAAATGTGTCACTGGTAAACATAGCCAACATCCTGGAATACTTGGCAGAGCTCTTCCACAACGGCCTGTCCTATTCTTCCATTAAGATCCATGCATCAGCTATTTCAGCAGAATACAACTTGGATCCTCCAGTCTTCTCACATCCTCTGCTCAGGCAGTTTCTGAGAGGAATCAAAAATGTAAAACCACCTAGGAAGCCACCATTGCCAGCATGGGACTTGAACTTTGTGCTAGAAAAGTTAACACTCCCTCCTTTCGAACCAGCAGCAACAGCAGAATTACAATACTTATCATGGAAAACTGCTTTCCTGCTTGCAATCACTTCAGCAAGAAGGGTATCTGAGCTACAGGCATTAATGGCAGTACAGCCCTTCCTGATCTTCCATCAAGATAGAGTGTCCATGAGAACAAATCCTACTTTTATGCCAAAGGTGGTCTCCAGGGTATCTTTAAATCAAGCTATCCACCTACCTACATTCTTCCCCAACCCACAGAACAGGGGAGAAAGACGTTTGCATACCTTGGATGTACATAGACAATTACGCTACTACCTGGACAGGACCAAGAGCAATAGAAAAACTGACCAGCTACTGGTAGCATATGCAACAGGAATGGAAGGAAAAGCAATTTCAAAACAGACAATCTCTAAGTGGATAGGAAATTGCATTAGATTTTGTTACTCCTATCATGGGAAGAAAACTCCAGAAAACATCAGGCCTCACTCTACAAGGGCTACAGCCACTACCACAGCTTTTCTACGAGGAGTGGCTACCAAAGACATTTTAGAGGCTGCTACTTGGAGCTCCGTGCATACATTTGCCAAGCATTATAATTTACCTTTATACTCCAGATCCCGAGCAGGTTTTGCCACTGCTGTTTTGCAAGGGATCTTAACTACACCATAATCTTATTTCTCCTCCTCCCCCAGTTAGGCTATGGTATTCTACCCATTTGTAAGGACTGCAGATGCATCCTTGAAGGACATAGTACAGTTTTGTACCTACCATAAATGTAGATGTCCGATAGGCATGCATCTGCAGTCAGGATTACCCACCCTCCTTCCCCTCTGTGGTACTCCTAGGGTATTTGCCCATCTTGTAGCTGGCTGGGGGAATCTATTATGGTGTATTTGTTTGTATATATGTACATACATGCTTATTTTTTGTTTGCTCTCTGCTATTTGGAACCATTTACATTTATCCAAAATTAGCCTTCCTAGAGGGCACCTGGCATCTGGGGCAAGACACACTGAGGAAAATGGCGTCGGCTGATGCCTTTATACCCGAATAACTGCAGCTATGACGTCGGGTGAAGTGCGACACCAGCCGAGGCCAGACCCAGACTTTGGAATCCGGCCGACCGAAGGGCTGCCTGACGACAGGACAACCCATTTGTAAGGACTGCAGATGCATGCCTATCGGACATCTACATTTATGGTAGGTACAAAACTGTACTATCCTTTTACTGCCCCTATCCAATCAGTCCTAGACTTCCTAGCCGAATTGTTTCACTCAGGGTCTTCTTCCTCCACCATCAGCGTACAGTTAGCGGCTATTTCGAACTTTCATGCAGGCTTTTCGGACTCCAGTATCATGTCCCATAAGCTTTGTGAAACCTTTCTTAAAGGTATCTTTTTGCTTAAGCCCCCAATCAGGGACCCTCCACCGCAGTGGGACTTAAATTTGGTTCTAACCTCCTTGATTCTTCCCCCCTTTGAACCTGCGGCTTCCTGCTCCTTGAAATTGCTATCTTGGAAAACTCTTTTTCTGGTCGCCATAACATCTGCGAGAAGAGTATCAGAACTTCAGGCCCTTTGCATTTGTCCACCTTACCTAGTTTTCCATAAAGACAGAGTGTCCCTCAGGACTAATCCGTCCTTTTTACCCAAGGTTTCTTCTGAGGCGAACCTAAACCAGACTATTGATCTTCCAGTTTTCTTCCCCAACTACTCCAACAGAGCGGAACAAAAGCTGCATTTTCTGGACATTCATAGTCAACTCCATTACTATCTGGATAGAACCAAGCAAACTAGGAAATCTGAGCAGCTCTTCCTATCTTATGCAGCAGGGAAAAAAGGCCTTCCAGTTTCCAAAGTAACCCTTTCTAGATGGCTGGCATCTGTGATCACTTTCATTTATCAGCTCAGATACCAAAAGCTACCGTCAAGGCCCAGGGCTCACTCAGCCAGAGCATTAGCCACCTCAATAGCTTTTCAGGCTAGATTACCAATAGATTCCATTTGTGCGGCAGCCACTTGGGCCTCTCCTCATACCTTTATCTCTCATTACAAATTAGACATGGCCTCCCGAAGCCGGGCTAATTTTGGTTCCACCGTTCTCAAGAGTCTGTTCCGATGAGCCTCCCAGGGTGAAGGTGCTAGGGACGCGGTCCCATCCAGCAAGAATGAAGGCGAGATTGACAACTTAACATTGAGAAGTTATGTACCTACCATAACGTTCCATGTTAGTTGTCTTCTTCTCGCCTTCTTTCTTGCGTCCCACCCCCCATCCCCCTAGCCTGGACAGACCTAAGGATCCTTGGGGATCTTCTTCTTGCCTCAGTTTTGCCCCCTAGGCTATCCCTACTGGTAGCTATAGGTCTAGGTGACTTTCGAGTGAGGTTTCCTCTCCTCCTTTTGTTGGAGAGCAGAACTGCTATAGTTACAGCTATTAAACGAGATCTGGGTAGTTGGCGCCTAGCATTGTGGTCATAGGGTAGCCTTGAGCCAGTATAAATAGCTCTCGAGCTTTAGTATAGGCCGAGTCAGAGCCGAGGGTCGGCTCCGAACCCATCCAGCAAGAAAGAAGGCGAGAAGAAGACAACTAACATGGAACGTTATGGTAGGGTACATAACTTCTCATTTTGGGGTATACCTCACTAGACATATCAAACTGTTGTTGAAACAAGGTTGACTAAAAAGACCACAAAAATGCTTCAGCTGGTAAAAGATGAAAATAAGGTGGGAAAAATAAAGGATCTTTTGGAAAAGAAAAAAATTAGTTAGTGGCGTGGGATAATGTATGCATTGTAAACACTGCAGGAATCTTTTATTAAATGTAAGCCAGTGTGTGGGCCAGAATTTTACAATATTTTATTCCTAGAAAGTTTGCTTGCTTTGATGCAAAATGTGGTGTGTATTGCTTATTGCACAAAATGCATGGCCTTTTATGTGGGAATAACTTCAGGAAGTTGTTCAGAAGAATGTTCAAACACATACACACTACAGAATTTTAAGATGACAAATGCTTTATGCAGATATTTTTTTAAATGTAAAGATTATAGCTTTTAATTTTCTGTTTTAGGAAAAACGTAGTTTCCTTGTATGAAACAAATGTAGATTGAAAATAATGTGTGTGGCAGGTGAGATTAGATGCTTACCATGAGCCAGGCATTAATGATGTAGAGAATTTTAAAATGTTTTTAGATAGGAAGGTTTTATAGCTTTAGATTATGATCATGGCACAATCACATGCCTTTTATTCCTTTAAAATGCTGTGAGCAAATGTTTGTATTCACAGTCTGATGAAGTCCATGGCAGACTGAAAGCACTAACTGTGAAGTATGAATTAATAGTTAGAGAACTTTTTATATTATATCAAACAGTTGGAAAGACCCCAATTTCTGTACAAATAGGATTAGAGACTTAAAATCCCTAAACTACAAGAAAAGACTAGAAGCATTGTCCCTTTTTCAGTGTCTCTCAGGCTCCTTGGAGGAGACCTGTGCCTTGACTTGGCAGTTGGGCACTCAATCAAACAGTAACACAAATACCAGAATAAGGAGTCTAAACTGCTTCAGACCATCAATAAAACAAGGTGGAGAAATTGGTTTGTTACTGAGCTTGTCCCTCACCCTAGTTGAGACTCTCTGCAGATAAAGCAGTATGATACACCATCTTTCCTCAAGAGGGACCTGAATAATTGGTTGAGTATTCATAAGTTCACCCTGGGAGTCACTGGTCTAGCCCTCCTCAAGAAGGGGAGGTGCAGTCTTGGGTGGGAACTGGCAAGGCATACTAGTCAGAAGACTCAGTAGCCTTGAACTTCTTATGATTGTTATGCTTGACTCATTCATCATCTGCCCTTTGTGTATGCATGTTGTCATCATGCCACAGTCCCCCTCACCCTTCTTATCCAGTTCAGCAGATCTGCCCTCTTCCACAGCTTCAGTCTCTGCTTGGGGTTAATACAGCACTCTGTGTTACTTCCCTCTGGGACGTGTTCTGATTCCTCTGTCATCCACATTAAAAGTTTGCCTTCATGCTTGGTCTCTTCCATTTCCACAATTTCAATTGCAGCTGCATGCTGTACATCAGTTTATATAACACCTTCTTTCTCTGCCATTTAGTAACTTTGTAATATTTTCCCAGTAGATCTTCACGCAACAGCATTTGTAGGAAAGATAATAGCACATCTGGCCTCCACAGAAAATAGGCCACAACCTTATAGGATTATCCTAACAACTGTAAATAAAGTAAATGGATAAGTCAGAGATCAGCTCTGGGGCTCCGGCACTTCTTACAATACAAAAACATCCTAATAACCACACACTCAGATGTCATAACCATTGTAGGTAAAGGCACTTAAAAACTGTCCAGGATCTACTATGAAGTATGTTGTACGATTTACAAATGTGATATGTACACAATGATATGCTAGCTAGTTCATACAGTCCAGAATTTACACCCCACACATGTGAAAACTACAACAAATAAAATCTTAGTGCATGCAACACATTACTAGAAAAGGTTCAACAGTTCTGTTATCTTCCATGGGGGGATCCCACAGTCAAAAACTACTTTTTCCAGAAATGCTGCCCACTACCCTATTTTCAAATCTATTGGTGTCCTATTCACTTTGAACTTTGTTTTAGTTTCAGTTGGCTGAACAAGCACCACGCTCTTTTAATTCTGGAAAATTAGAAGGCTGTGGGTTCTATCTCCACTCAATGATCATTGCTTTATTTTCTATTATTAACACTGCAGGGCTGTTTTCCTGATTTTTTTAATTTCTCCAAATCTTTTGGGTTTCTATTACCATGATGGGACTGAACCCCATTCCTAAGTACAATTAAAGTTCATGAAACTAGTATTGTTTCAATCTTTGATGTCAACCAGAAGTGCTCTTCTCAGCACCCGCAGTGTGCCCAGTAATGACTACTGCAATTTGTATAAAGTTACATGTATTGGTAACATATCTAAATACAACTGTAGATTATTTTTAAGACCCATTGCTCCTACTGCTATTGGGACTGTCTGGATATCTTTCTTCCACATTGCTCTCTTTTCTGCCTGCAAATCCTGATATTTTATATCATTGTCCCTCTCTGTACGCAAGACACTGTAGTAGCTGGGTGTGATGATTTCAATGATCAATGCTACTTTTGTCTACTTTTCATGGACCACTATATCTGGTTTTCTAGTATCTATCTTTTGAACTGTTGGTAATGGATGATCCCATGTGATGTAAACTTCATTTTCTTTGATGCTTTGTGGCTCATGTTTCCAGTGTTTCTCAGCCACTTAAGTAACATAGTGTTTGCACAATCCGCAGTGCAACAATCTTGCCACGTTATTATGCATCACAACCAGCAATGAGGTGTGTGACTCTCTTCAATTCAGTTTTACAAAACCTACATTTGTCTGTTTCTCTCACATGTTCAATGGACTTTGTAAACCAACGTGTATGCAGCCCACTATCTTGGGCTGCCAATATTAACCTTTCATCTCTTGGTTTGAATTCACCTCTTCTTAACCATTCCTGTGTTTGTTCCTGATAAACAAGTGGTTCTTCCAGAAGTTTTCTATACATGCAACTATATTTATACATTTTCCACATTTCTTGCCTTCTCATCTGATCCTTCACTTTATATTCTTTCTTTTGTTTTTTGGCGCATTCAGGTGCTGCCTGATTTTTTATCTACTTTTGGTTTGATTTCCTTTCTTGCTTGATGCCAATATGCTTCTGCTAGATTAAACATAGAAGTCATCTTAGATTTATTTTCCTCATGTTTCGAAACTTTTACTGCATTTGGGTCTTGTGAGGTCGGTAAATAAGTGTGGAGTCCCATGATTGCAGATCTATACACGTAATCAATTTCAAGGAGGCCCATCCCTCCTTCGGAATGGGGAATATGTAATCTTGGTATGCACTGATTTTTATAACTTGTTTGGTGAGCATGAAGTATCCTTCTTGTTTTCCAATCTAATCTATCCAACACGTTTTGGGTCCAGTCAGTCACTCCAAAACTGTAAGTTAGGACAGGAAGAGCAAATTGGTTTATAGCCTGGATTTTGTTCCTAGATGTCAATGCTGTTTTCAGGATTAATTTAAGTCTTCTAAAGTATTTCTTGCTAAGTTTTATTCACATTTGTTCATGTTTTATTGTTGATCCGTCATCAGTTCGCAAATATTTATACACTCCTTCTTGCTCAAGTTATTTTATATCACATTCTTGTCACAAACTGATGATATGTAGTCCAATCTCGCCTACATTCTTACCCGTGGGTTCGGAGCCGAATGTCTGCTCTGACTTGGCCATACTCTAGCTCGAAGTCTTTCAGTTTGGCTGGGCTAAGATGGTATCCCATGCTGCACCACACTCTATCCCCAGATCTCGTTTGCCACTCATGTAGCTCGGATGTGGTTTCGCTCTTGGCTGTGGCTAAGTACTCTTTTCTTTGTAGCAGAGAGTTTTTTTGCAAAAAAAGCTATTTTCATAGCTATTTGTGTGTGTATCTTGAACAGTGTTGTGGAAAAGTTGTTTTTCTCTTTTAGTGTGTTCTTGTGGTATCCCACTAGCTGTTTTCAACAGGCTAGGCCTGTTTCAGTTAGAGGACCTAGTCTATCCCCTTGCTTACTGTGTGTGCTAACTTTTTTCCCTTGGGCTAAAACCATTTAAATTAGAGGAATTAGTCCAACCTCTTGTACTTGTGTTCTAGGACTGTTTTAGTTAGAGGTCTTTGTGGTGTACTGTTTTTGTTCTGTTCCCGTGCTTGTGGCTGATTGACCGTTGGTCTGGTTGTTGAGTTAGTTACTCGGTTTTGTGGTGACTATGTCTAAAGATACTAAGGAGCATAAGCCCTCGGGCTTTAAGAAGTGCACCAAGTGTAGTTATAAGTGTCTATCGCTCATGGACACTGTGTGTGTGTACTGTCTGGGAGCGATTCACCTCCAGGAATCGTGTAGTTTTTGTCAAGCTTTTAGCCCGCGTGTTCTTCAGGAAAGGAAGAACAAATTGATTTTGAAGGGACTTCTGAAACCCTCCTTCGAGGAGGGTTTGGAGAGTGCTTTCAGCTTTAAGTCTTCTCCATCAAAAGCTAAATTTTCCAAGGCTAGAAAGTGATCCCCGGCTCCATCAGTATCCTCGGAGCCGCTGGAGAAAACATCTAAATGACATTCTCGGCTCCATTATCCTCGGAGCCGCAGGAAGTGTCAGTGTCTAAGGAACCTGCTTCGGCTCCTATTTTCTCGGAGCCTGTTTGGAGCCGGTCGCCTAACATTAAGCCGGTATCTCCTCCTCGCAGGTCTCCTTCAGAGAGGAGGTCTCAATCTCCTTCCCTATCCTCCAAATCCTCCAGGACCTTATCGGATGTGGGCATCGATAGAGTGGTGCAAAGACTTCTTCAATCACCGGCACTGGCTAAATTGTTTTTGGCTCTGACCCATTCGGCTCCGGAGCCGGTCCCTCTACCTACATCGATACTTCCTCCTCCAAGCGCATTTCAGCTTTCGGAGCCGGAGTGCTCGACTCCGTTTGATGTCCCTAGGTCAATTCCGACAGCCCCTCCTGGCTTATCGGTTCCGTCAGCTCAAGACCCCATCGATGCTGTCCACGGGGTTCAGGACTCAGGATTCCTCGGTTGGACCCGAGGGAGAGGCTTGGGGAAATCTCTCTGCTCGTAGTCTCCCTCTTGGTGCTTTGGCGTGGGGAAGCCTGAGTCCTGTCTCGGCTTTGGACCTGGTCCCTTCTGATCCAAGGTCTTCCATAGCTGGTCGATCTTCGGACCCAGGAGGACCAGCTTTCGAGGCCATGCGGAGTGTGCTGGCCAGGTCATCAGCGGCATCATACGGTTCGGTCACTCTGCCCCCTACAGCACCAGTGCAAGTCTCTGATCGCCCTCTATGTCTTGACAGCGTTGCCCCAAGGCCTCAGGGTACCCCCACGAGTGGTCCCCATATTTCTAAGGGCCCCTCAGAGTTTTTGCCTGAGGAGCCACCCAGAAAAAGAACGTGCAAGAGGAAGCACATAGATTCCCAAGATGAGTCCTTCACGTCAGACACCGACCTCGAGGAATCTGAGGGGTCCCCTAAGTCATCCTCTGAGGATGTTTCTTTCTCTGACATCCTAGAGATTTTGAAGCAAAGAGGTGACTGGCCATCCAAAGCCCCCTCCGAAGAGGAGTCTGTGTTCCTGAAGGCCTTTGGTGCTCAGCCCTTCACCTCCTGGGTGTCTCCACCCTTCGACGAGCTTCTGGATCTGGTTTGTCGAAGGGTGTGGGGAAACCCCTGACTCTGTGGAACCAGTCCCCAGGAGACCAAATAAATTTTTGTCTGCCCCTTCTGATAAGGAATTTCTATCCAAGGAAGTCCCTGTGGATGCCGTGGTGGTGGCAGCGGCCACCAAGAAGGAATTGGCTGAGACTTCTTCCACCGTCCATCCCCCTAACAAGGAGTCTAGGACTATGGACCGGTACGGGAAGCGAACGTTTTCTTCAGCGGCCTTTATTTTGCGGTCACTGAATTACTTATCACACTTTACACAGCACCACAGAGGTCTCCTAAAGGAGCTTGGAGATTGTCTTAACGGGTAACGTTTCTGAGGCGGTGGCTCAGAAAGTCAATGCTCAGCTGTCTACCCTCAATTCTATTGCGAACTCCTCCATGAGGCTGATCTCTCATCCAGCCAAGGGAGCGAGTAGGGCAGCAAGTTCAGGAGTCGCGCTTGGGAGACATGCCTGGATTGCGCCTTTGTCATTTCGCAGAGGCCATCAAGTCTGCATTCACTGACGCCCCGTTTGATGGTTCCTCTTTGTTCGGAACCAAGGTGAAAGACACTCTTATTAGGTGCGCACAAGAGGGAAAAACTCTGTCTGCCATAGGAGTCCATTTTTCCCTTCCCTCTAGGCCTTATCCCAAGGCCCAGAGGGATGGAAGATGTGGTTCAAGAAATCACAGAGGTTTTTTCCCGATGCACAAGGTGAGTCCCCCTCCAGAGGCAGGGGAAAGGGGGTGGTTATTCAGGTAGATGCTGCCCTAGGGGCAGAGGAGGCCCTCGTAACTTGGGAGACCGCGATTCCTTTCGTGGTTCTCCCTACCTCCGCTCCTGATGGGAGGCCCGACTGTGTGTTTCCGGAGCCAGTCGGGGGTCGCATCTCACTATACCCGGAAGCCTGGCAAGGTATCACCCAGGACCAATGGGTTCTACGAATAATTTTCGGAGGTTATATCATTCCCTTCTTGTCAACTGCCCCTCCAGTCAAGTAAATCCCGGATGTTCCACCCAGTCAAAGGGATTCCGCAGCTTCAGAGGTTTCAAAGCTAGAAAAAGGAGCCATCCAACATGTCTCCTCAGACCAGATCGGATTAGGGACTTACTCCAGATTATTTTTGGTGCCGAAAAGGACGGGACTTGAGACCCATTTTGGATCTCAGCCGATTGAGCACCCATGTGCAAAAGTCCAGGTTTCGAATGGTCACGTTGCAATCTATTCTCCCATTGTTGGGAAAAGAAGTGTGGATGTGCTCCATCAACCTCAAGGATGCTTGCTACCACATAAAGATGGACAGGGCATCCAGAAGTCACCTACGCTTCCGGCTGGGAGCCAGTCACTTTCAGTTTCGAGCCCTGCCCTTTGGTCTCACCACAGCCTCCAGGGTGTTTACCAAATGCATGTCAGTGGTGACTGCTCACTTGAGACGTCAGGGATTCCAAGTGTTTCCATACCTGGATGACTGGCTCCTTACTGCCACTACCAGGCATCTGCTACTTCAGACCAGAGATGCTACTATCAACCTATGTCACTGGTTGGGCATCACCTTGAACTGGGAAAAATCTGCCTTGTTGCCCTCGCAGCATATCACCTTTATAGGCGCCGAATTAGACACTGTGCTCATGCAGGCATTTCTACCACAGGAAAGAATCAGAGTCTTACAACAACAGATTTACGCCTTGCTCCCTCTGAGAAGAGTGAAAGCAAGATTGGTCCTCCAATTGTTGGGGACGATGGCTGCTACGATGTTAGTCCTACTGACAAGGTTACATATGAGGCTCCTTCAGTGTCTACTCTTCGTCCAGTGGTCTCTTCAATGTCTTCCACTTTCTCACCCTATTCTACTCACAGCCAGGTGCAAACAGGATCTCAGCTGGTGGCTTCACACCGATAACCTCAGTGCAGGAAAACCCTTTATTCCTTTGCCTCCGGCTGCCACGGTGACCACGGATGCCTCCCAGATGGGGGGGGGGGCATTATCTAGGCAGGACAGTCCAAGGCACGTGGCAAGAGCACAAGATGCATCTGCATATCAATGTCCTGGAGATGAGAGCAGTGCTACTAGCGTTGCAAGCACTTCAGAGCTTTCTTCCTCTCGGGACTATTGCAATCCACTCTGACAATATGTCAGTGGTATGGTATCTGAACAAACCGGGAGGAACCAAGTCGTATCCCCTTTGCAGAGAGGCCATAAGAGTGTGGCAGTGGGCACTGTCTTCCCAACGTTTTCTGGTAGCAACGCACATTCTGGGGAAGTCCAATGTGATTGCAGACAGGCTAAGCAGAGCTATTCTGTTGCCTCAAGAGTGGTCCCTGAACCGTCAGGTTGCGGAGCAGATTTTCCGCAGGTGGGGTCAGCCTTGCTGCGACCTTTTTGCCAGCCCCCTCAATGCCAAATGCAGCAGCTACTTCACCCTTATCCCCCCTCAGGGGAAGTCACCCAGGGACGCTCTAGTCCACGATTGGCCCTCCGCTCTACTATATGCCTTCCCTCCGGTTCCTTTGCTGTCAAAGATTATTCAGAAAGTGCAATCCTTGGGAAGCAAAATGATTTGGATTGCTCCACACTGGCCTCGCCAAATTTGGTTCCCCTTTCTCCATCCCTATCTCATGGACACTCCTTGGATTCTGGACCCACAACCAGACTTACTGACTCACATGTCAGGGCAGCTCCATCCCTCTCTTCGGACCCTCCGGTTGACAGTTTGGCTACTCCACCTCCGTCATTAGTTAGGCTTCACCATTTTTTGCCGGATGTGGTTTCATATTCTATCTTCCTCTCCTAAGCCTTCGACCTGGAAGATTTATTACAGCAAATGGAAGAGACTTTCCATCTGGGCACATGCCAATCAGATTGACCCTTACACTGCTCCAGTCTCGTCAGTATTGGAGTTCTTTTCTATGCTTTTCAACCAGGGATCAGCTGCCACAACTATTAAAGTCCAGTTGGCGGTGCTTTCTACCTTTCACGTCGCAGACGAACCTAGTCTAATGGCACATAGACTCTGTAAGGCTTTCCTGAAAGGCACTTTGTTGCTTCGTCTTCCTGTCTCTGAACCTGTTATGCCTTGGGATTTAAACTTTGTTTTACAGGGTCTTACTTCACCCCCCTTTGAGCCTGCAGCCACATGTGTTTTAAAATTCTTAACTTGGAAGACTGTCAGCCAGATGTGTTTCGGAGCTTCAAGCTTTATCAATTAAACCACCTTATTTGATTTTTCATAAGGACAGGGTTTCTCTCAGACGGAATCCTTCCTTTCTTCCCAAAGTACCATCAGTTAGTAACCTTAACCAATCCATTGAATTACCAGTGTTTTTTCCTCAGTTCTCGAACAAGGCAGAATTCAAATTTCATCAGTTGGATGTGCACAAACAATTACAATTTTATTTGCACAGAAGGAAGAACCTCAAAAAATCTGATCAGTTGTTTGTTTCATTTTCGGAAAACAGAATTGGGTCTCCTGTTTCCAAAGTCACGTTGTCCAGGTGGATTTCCAGTTGTATTTCTTTCATTTATACTTCAGGGGGAAGAGATTTCCCATTCCGAGTGAAGGCTCACTCTACCCGGTCTCTATCTACATCTACAGCTTTTCAGGCCAGATTGTCTATGGACGATATTTGTGCTGCGGCTAATTGGGCATCTCCTCACACCTTTGTTTACTCATTACAAGTTAGATGTGCTATCTAGAGGCAAGTCTTCCTTTGGTTCCACAGTGCTCAGGAGTATTTTCCACTGAGTCTCCCAGGATTTAGGTGCTGGGGACGCTGTCCCGCGGGTAAGAATGTAGGTGAGATTGGACTACATAACATCAAAAAGTTATGTACTCACCATAACGTTCGATGTATGTAGTTCATCTCGCCTCACATTCTTACTTACCCCCCCCCACCTTCCCCCGTCCTGGAGGATATGGAGGTTAGGCCTGGTTTCAGAGTTCCCTTCATTCTTGGTTTGTTCTTCCTTCCTTAGGTGGTGTTATGCATGGAGAGTGAGTGCTGGTGCTCGCAGCAAACTAGAACTGGGAATAGAGAGCGGTGCAGCATGGGATACCATCTTAGCCCAGCCAATTGAAAGACTTCGAGCTAGAGTATGGCCGAGTTGGAGCCGACATTCGGCTCCGAACCCACGGGTAAGAATTTGAGGCGAGATGGACTACATACATCGAACGTTATGGTGAGTACATAACAACTTGTTTTTTGGTGCTGCAGTTTTCCTGCTTTAAAGGTTGCTTTTTCAGATTTATCAAGACCAAATGACATTCTTATATCATCTGAAAAAGTTTTGACAACTTGCAGTTGTGCTTTCAGTTCCTCATCTGATGAGCTATACAGTTTTAAATCGACAAAGAGAAGATAAGTCTTTGCACATTGTTGTTTTCTAGGAGCCAAATTATTGCCATGGCCTAAGCTGTTAAATAGACAGCTTAATGGGTTAAGGGCAAGGCAGAATAACAGCAGTGACAGAGTCACCCTGGAATTATCCCCCTTTGAATTTTTATCCCTGGAATAATTTGCCCTTTGTCATGGCTTAATTTGAAAAGGGGTTTGCCACTGTTTCATGGTCAGTGTAATGTAGTCAATCAGCGTAGGGTGTATCTTAGAAATTTTTAAGCACTGTTTTATCCAGGAATGTGGGATACTATCAAATGCTTTCTTATAGTCAATCCATGCCATACTTGGATTCTTCCTCTTTTTACAGTTATCCACTATGACTATTTAACAACAAATGATCTTTTGTTCCATATGACTTTCTTTTATTGCCCTTTTGTTCTACTGCCATAATTGAGTTTTCTTCTAAATGACTATAAACTCTGTCGGCATCAGTTCCAGTGTATAGTTTATATGTCGTCGGAAGGCAAGTTATTGGACTATAGTTTTTAGGGTAGCTTGCAGGTTCACTCTTAACTCATTAACCCCGACTACCGTCTCATAGCGCCTCTGTGGTTACATCCGAGCGCGCTATGAGACGATAGCAATTACAAGCTGTTACCCCCAAGTGCCTTCCACAAACGAGTGAAACTTTAGTGCAGATTTGTAGCACAGCTTAATGTAAAACATTCTGAAATTGTAGCTGAGCTTATAATGTACCATATACAGTTACGATTCAGCATGGTTTTACATTAAGGTCTCATTAAACGTTTTGTCGAAAATCCCATTTTAAAGTTGTTGATAATGCAAGTGGTGGCAGCCAATTGGATTCTTGAAATCCAAGCCACCACTTGCCTAACAACTCCACCCCCAACTTTATTTTCTTTTGTTTATCCCCAATAAATAGAGGTTCCAGCAGCAGGTATTTCCCTTTTGTTCCTGATATTTGGCGATTGTACCTGCTGCTGGATCCCTCTATTTGATTTGCGCACTCACCGATTGCAGAAAGATCGTTAAGAGACACACCGGTTTGGCGGTTGGAGTTCCTGTTTGTATTGTCCTCTGCTTGATTTAACTGCATCCCGCTTCGGTTTGGCCAAGAACTGCTTCTTTTTTGTGCCGGTAAGATATCCCATATGCCTGAATAGCTTCATGTACAAATCTAATGCCTTATCAGTGAAACCTACCGAGAGTCTAACCGGAGGTATAGGTAATTGGTAGTACTGTAAAACATTCGTCTGAGTGCTGGCTTTGGAAGTAAAGGATAAAGTATTTGCCTCTACGCGGGTATACAGTTATAGAAGCCTCTCTCCAAGGAGTGGGTCGATTGTTGTAGTGGAAAAGGAATTGTGCATCTTAGCCAGGCACTGTGCTAATATTGCTACAGATATTTACTTTTGAATTTGGCATTTTCGCTAAGACAGAAGTTCAATAAATGAAAAACG
The DNA here is from genome assembly GCF_019279795.1 of Protopterus annectens. Taxonomy (NCBI): domain Eukaryota; kingdom Metazoa; phylum Chordata; order Ceratodontiformes; family Protopteridae; genus Protopterus; species Protopterus annectens. Next base: position 449,557,366 of record NC_056746.1, on the reverse strand, counting down.
AGTGCTGCATGTATTTCCAAGTTGAAGTTCCATTAATTGTGATGCTCCTATCATAATGTGTTGTATAGTAAGTTTTAAGTTGAGTTTTTATTTTATTTGATTATAGTCGTACTTATATAACACTAATGAACGATCACCTGATTCTATCCATTTGGATATAACAAGCGATATTGTTATGTTTGATTAGGGATATATTGGATACATTCATACATTTATTTATACGTGAACATTTGTTATTCACATCATTTTATTTTGTCATGCGTACTCTGATTATTAGTATAGTCATCAGCGTTGACAGCTTTTAACAGTCTCTATGAAATGGAAGCATCATACTGAACGCATGGAGTTCGCATAGACAAGAATGTCGTTTAGATTTTTAGCTTGCTTTTTAGGTTAATTGGCATTATTTTTACGTCACTCGTATTATTTTTTCTTTGTTTATTTGGGTCTTAAGGTCTCAATTTGGATATTTTAATACATGTGATACAACACCCAGCTTCACTACAATTAGTTGCAGTTAAGTTTTTATCTTGGCAAATGTTTTTCACATGAAGCTAGGGAATGCAGTTATGCTTTTTTATTCAAAGGCGTTTGAACACATCACAGAGATTTGTCTTTTTATCGTGAAATGCACATTGTCTTTTTAAAAAAGTTTCATTTTTCTGATTGTTTAATCAGTTTAATTAGACCAATTATGTTTGTTGTCTTTGATATAAAAGGAAACAAGGGATATTGTTAGTTAGATCTGATGAAGCGTGCTTGAGCACGCGAAAGTGCTCATCTCCTGCTTTTTAATAAAGTTGACTATTATCTAAAGTTGGATTATTCGTGGATTATTCGTGGTGTATCCTGCAGTTTGTTCTCTGCTATAATGTGTTGTATATAAGGCTTATTCGCGCACCTAGTGGCTGTGTGTGTAGTGAGCTTACACTGCACTTGAGTTTGTGTTCACGTTATGCATATTAGTGGGATGGTAATGGCATTCTTGGGTGCTCAGTGCATTTTTATTTATTCCTACAAAACAATACAGATGCTCTGTTACGACCCTTTTTGTTCTCGTGCTAAAACAGTGGTATAGCTGTAAGAATTCTAATTTCGAATTGCATCTTGTTTGGCTTTAGTTTATTTGCTGGGTTTTGAATTTCTGTGGCATGTAGTTACGCTGAAAATCTGTACACAAGCAGTGCGCTGCTGGATAGAGTAATGTTTTATTGTATGTTTTTATGCAGTTGGTATGTTTTTTTTTTCTTCTAGGCTTGCTTTTTGTGGTTAAAGCAGTTATTTGTTGTAATTTTGATTGTAGTTTTACTAGTTCATTTGCATTTCTGTGGTTGACCCGGTATAGATTCAACAAGCTTTCTGGGCAAGTATTCCTTCATTTTCCGTTGTGTATTAGGTGACATGCTCTTGCCATTCTGCCATGTGAACACTTCCAAAGTAATCCTGGAGCTGTAATAAGAGTAAATCCTTAAATGCACACAGCTAGGGACGGTCTAAAATTTAAAAAAAAATGCCCACCAAGTAGCTGAGAATGGTTACTCGGGCCTCTTGAGTTGTAGGAATAGCAAGTGCAGGTATGTATCTTTGCAGATGTAGAGCTGTATGAGAAGGATTCCCTTGAGAGATTTTGTCTTCGTTTTTTGATTTCACATTTTGCGAAGGAAAGGAAGTCATTGCATGTAGACGTTTCATCCTGTAGATTACATTGTGCTGCCTGTGCCTCCAAATTATAGCTCATAAGCTTATTAGTAAGGAGTGAAATGACTCTGCTGGTGGTAGTGCATACATCAAGATGTCACTACAAGGGTCTTTTTCCACCTGGTGGGGGGGGGGGTTCTTGACAGCAAGGAATTTAAGCCACAGGTGTGAGTAGGTTTAAAGTTTTGTAGCAGATTAGTTGGTTAAGCCTTGCAGTCCTGATGCGCATGTTGAGTACTTTCTATTTTATGTCTTGATAGTTTCTGTATAATTTCTCTGTTGGTATCTTCCTTTTTTACCTGGGACATGCTAAGTACGTTTCAGTTTGAATTTTTGCTTTGGGATGTTGTAATGAGTGCTCAGTGTCATCTCTGTTATCTGCAGTCTAAGATGGAACTTGCCAACCAGTTTTGAGGGTGGTTTATCAGCTGATAACACAATGTTGTGAGAAAAGAAAAGCACTAAACTGGCTTGTTGATGCAGTGGTAAAGAGAAATTTATAATGCTAGTGACCAAAGTTGGATTAGTGGACTGTGGCCATATCGTTATTGGTATGTAACTTAAAGTAATGTTTTATTGGAATGAAAATTTAGCAATTCAGCTTGGAGGGTTAAGGCTATGAACGATTGAAAAGTTTGTTTTTCTCATTTGTAATTTGCATATCATGCGACTATGAGCAGGTCACTTATCCAGATAGTGCTCCTAGGTTATCCCTGAAAAGTTGAAAGATGAAGGTGAAATCTTTCCATGTCTATTAGGTGCACAGGAGAATAATTTTCTTGGGTGGTGAAAGCCAGGGTACCTTTGGTTAGGCTTATATAGGCCCTAGGGCCAATAGCCTAGTACCTACCTATGAAATGAGAGAGACCTAGTTCAAACGAGAGAGACCTAGCTAACTTTCTTTTTTTCTTTTGCAATGGAGTGCGTCAGTTCCCTTTTTACTGCAATTTGAATGTTACAAGCCTTGCCTACTGCCTAGCTAAATTGGAGCATGTCAGTTCAGTTACTTTTCGCACGTACAGGAGAAATGTTTTAGGCTTTTATTTTCAAGTAAGTGGTAAAATATATATATAAGTCTAAATGTGAAGTCAGTAGGCAGCACTGAAGGATCAGCGTGGTAACTATAAAGATTCATTTTTGTGGGTTACGGTGAGGAATATGGCGCATTTTGATCGCTATTTTTTTCTTAGTGGTGTTTATAATGCAGATGTAAGCAAAACATGGTGACAGTTGTTCCGCATTGGAACTGACCTCTGTATCTTGTCTTTCAGGGGAGTGTTTACACCCTCCTCCTTTATTTTTTCTAGTAAGTTTAGGAATGGTATACAACTGGTCAGGGTCCTATTTATTGCATTTTCTTCAAGGGACTAACTGTGGCACTAGCATAGTCTGTTTGTTCATACAACAGTTGAGCATATTTTCAGAGTAGCTTTCAGAAACATCATGGTTTAAGGGGAGAATAAGTTTTTTGGACTGGATACCAGGTTATAAGATTATAGACCACTTGCTTAGAAATGGAGCCTTACTTGGCAGAAGATAAGACTTGTGGGGGAGAAGTGAAAAATCATGTGTTATCATTGTGTATATATGATAGCATCTGTTAACTTGTATGAAATTATGAAGAAATTAAAAATGTCTGTTTGTCCTGGTTGAACAATACCCAAAGATTGATACTATGTCCTTCCGCTTAGGAATTTCTATTTTGTACCCACAGACAGTATGTACATTTTTTTTAAATGCTGGGTAATGTGACAGTACAAATTGTAAATATTGCACCCTATGAACTTAAAAAATGTATCATTCTCAGCTGCTCCTCTACACAGTCATAAAAATGTTGTTAGAGGAACATTTGTGTGTTTATAAACATACATGTTGAACTGCATTGTGACTGTAGGGAGTTAGACATCCTGGCAATTATGATTATGAGACCCATATGTTTCTGAGAGGTGCTAAAGAATAAAATGACACTCATCTGAGTGGACAGTGTATGCCTGGTTACACCTGTGCTTACTGAAGTTGACTTTCGCACTGCCTACTAGAGGTATCACTTTAGGCACTGGTGTTGAAACTTGTTTGACTTTTTTTTGTATTCTTTATATTTACAGCCTCTAGCATATGTTTCACCTTTTTTAATTTATATAAAGTAGTTAAATGTGTTTGCGGTTCTTTAGAATGTGGTTATTATACTACTGTGTAATTTTAGTTTTCATAAGTAATATCTGCATTTTAAGCCTGCACCGAACTGCTGTCTGGGTACTTTGCTACTGTGAATTTCTTTTTGCAGCATAAAATGAAAAATCAAGAGTAGTTGGCATTGCAGGCATTTGCTTTTATCTGATTGGTGTTTTTGTATACGGAAATATAAAATTGAGCTTTCAGTATTATTAATAATGTAGGCTTTTGTGATCAGATGCTGTTCTTTGGTTTATCTTTTGCCAGTATTGCACTAAGTATAGTTGACATTGTGAAAGGTGTTGCGTGTGCTATTTATGTATTGGAAAATAAACTAAGAATCCTTTGTACAGTTTTTGAAGTTTTAAAACAACCTTGGGCATGTTGGTAGTGGATTGCCAAGTCTGTTTGTGTTATTACAGGTAGTATACTTGCTTTTGATGCAGAAGGCTGTGGGTTCTACTTCCACAGTATGTAGATGGATTGCTGATACTGTACTATGTTGTATTTTTTACTTTGGTGGAGATACCTAGTAACTATGAACTTATCAGTTTGCCATCCATTCCCTAATGCAATCTCACTAGCTTACTAGCACAAACTCTAGCTATGCCACTGATCAGTAAGCCATGGAAAATGACTTTTTGAGGTCCTAGCAAACTATAATATTCTTTTGCTAAGATTAGAGTATTGCCTACCATAAAATGCCATACTTTTACCACAAACTCACATACTGCAAGTCATCAAAAACAAAATCCACCGTTAACAGGCCTGCTGGTACACAGACTCGCTCATTAGTTCAATGTAGTACAACTTAGTCCGCATGGTGGCTCCATCATTAAATATAATTATTTTTAATGAATGGCTATTAGCTGTATTTCTTATTACTTACAGTTCAGCCACATAAGGTTGAGATTTTGTCTAGGCTTCTTGCATTTCCGATTATACTCAGTAGTTGTCTGTGTCAGATAAAGGTTATTACTTGCTGACTACTACCTGCATGGAGCTGTTATATTTTGGCAATTTTTCTGGCCTTTGTCAGTAATGTGTGCAACTTAGATGGGAGGAAGGGCAAAGTGTTATCTATTTTACTGAACTACTGTATTACATAACAGCTGCACAAGGAGATAATGATTACCTACTCAACAGGTGATGTGCAGCAATTATCACCTGTGTCTGAGCATGCATACCTTTCCAGTAATGAAAGGCAGGTCATTATCACCTTAGCAATAAGTCAGTTACAATATAGCACTGAGTCATTATCACTTTTCAGGTAAAACTATCAGGAGCTGTCACTGTTATTCACATAAGTACAACTCGTTATCACATTGATGAATGCACAAGCCAGACTGTGTTTTTTCTCTGCTTGTAGTCATTGCAAGCCACCCACCCCATTCGTCATCAACTACCTAGCCTCTGAAACCCCTTATTTTATATCTATCTATGTCTATCTATGTTTGTATGCATATATATATATATATATATATATATATATGTGTGTGTTATATATATACATATATATGTGTGTGTTATATATATATATATGTGTGTGTGCAGGTGAGTAACATTATATTCTATACAATTGTGTTTTTCAGCTTTGCATTCACCCGACATCACACCCCTCAGTGAAGATGCCATCTGCTAAGAAGTTAACCGACGTTTACGTGGGCGAGGATACTGATTCTGACAGTAATACCAGTGGGTCCGAAATGGAATTGGATCTTGATGCACAGCGGAAGCCAAACCAGAGTGAGGATGACGATTATGATGCCGATGATCATATTCCACTGGCACGTCTGCGTGAGAAGGCTATTACTGCTGATACAGATGCCCCTGTCCCAGCGATTCCTGACAGACCCCTACCCTCTACCCCCAAGCTCACTACTCTTGATGAAACTGACCACGACAGTGAAGATGACATGCCACTAGCCCAGCTAAGGTATGATGGCACACACAATAGTGGTCATCAGCTTGAATCAGATTTTGACACAGAGGATGAATTGCCTCTATCTGAGTTACGGCAAGGATGTGGCCCGAGTGACAGACCTTTGCAGTCCTCCATCGCCCAAGCCAGGCCTAGTGCTGAAGAGGAAGCTGATATGCTTCCTACTATACATGAGTTCAGGCGTAGTCTACAGCAGGTTTATTCAGATGGAGAAAGTCCACTGGATCTGAGCCGAAGTAGCTCCTTGTCAAGCAAGGATCTGAGTGTGCCGCAGTATGGAATTTGTGCGAGTACTCCACTCAGAAGTCAGTACAAACCAGTGGGTAATGTAACTGATCACAGGGTACCATCTCTTAACCACCCAGTAGTTTCCATTCAAAACTCTGGGAGGCTAATGAAAAAGGCACGGCGATCATGCCCACCACGAAACTTATCATGGGAGAAACGCCTAACACACATCGATGATTTTGTGTGTCCAGTCGGCCCAGTCACCAACCTGGACTTAGACAGCACAGAGGTGGACTTCCTCAATTTGATGTTCCCAGAGGAACTGTACTCTCTTATTGCTGATGAAACTAACCGCTATGCTGCACAGAGGCAGGCTGCAGCAGGCAAGGTTGATAAGCGGTGGAGTCCAGTTTGTCCTGGAGACATACGCACATTTCTAGGTGTCAGAATATACATGTCTATTGTACATGTTCCAAAATACAGGCAGTACTGGGAAACGCACCATCTGTATGGTCATTTCCCAATAGCTGAGTACATGACCCGGGAGAGGTTTGAAAAAATTCAGCAGTATTTTCACTGCAATGACAAAAACCTCAGACTACCACAGGGTTGTGTGGGTCATGACAAGCTCCATCATGTACGGCCAATACTGGATGCCGTACTTCATGCATGTAGGACACAGTATAATGTGCATCGTGAGGTGGCAATAGATGAAGCCATGGTCGGCTTCCGTGGACGTCTGACATTTAGACAGTTTATGCCTGGCAAGCTGGAGAGGTATGGCATTAAGGTATGGGTGCTAGCTGACTCACATAATGGTTATGTGCATGAATTCCAGGTATACACTGGAAAGGCAGAGCAGACCACAGAGGTTGGACTGGCACACAGAGTTGTGGTCGACCTAACACGGGGGCTGATTGGAAAGAAGCATCACATTTACTTTGACAACTTCTTCTCATCTGTCCCTCTGGCACAGCAACTGCTGCAGGATGGTCTGTACTGCTGTGGAACTATGCGCACCAATAGGTCTGGATGGCCTGTAACATTCAACCGACAAGCCATTGGTAAAGCACCTCGAGGGTTCTACAAGCAGCTGCAGAGTAGACCGTTGCTTGCAACTGAATGGAAGGATAGCAACCCAGTATTTCTGCTGTCAACTAATAGTAACCCAACCTTGGCAGTCTCCAGCATACGCAGGAGACAGCACAATGGAACAAAGGCTGCAGTGCCATGTCCACCAGTTGTAAACATGTACAACACTTATATGAATGGGGTGGACTGAGCAGATCAGCTCAGGACGCAGTATCCAACTGCTCGAAAGGCAAGGAAATGGTGGCTGTACTTGTTCTGGTTCCTATGGGATGTGGCCATAGTGAATGCTTACATTTTATTCCGTGAGAGTGCTAGCCACCGGCAGCTTTCACGTTCTGGCCGTTGTATTGCAGCAAGCCAGTTACAGTTTAGAAGACACCTAGGCATGCACCTCCTGACCACCTACAAGAAAAGGAAAAGATGCATAGAGATTACCATCCCAGAGCCCATGACACGATTTGAAGAAGGCTCACACTTTCCAGTGAAATGGCGGAAGGCACGATGCAAAAACTGTGCCATCAAGGGTAAACGTGCTGAACCATCATGGGGATGCCCGACCTGCAAGATTAACCTATGCATGGAATGCTTTGGTGAGTACCATGGCCATAAGAGTCTATCAGACTGCTGACAGCAGTAAGATGCGCATATCACACTATACATCAAAGTTGTGACCAGGCTGTTGTGTCCATTGCTGAATGGGCACATGTAAAGAGAAAAGGCAGAGGTAAGGCAGACTGCTGACACTGAAGGAGGTCATGAGACCATAGTGGTATCAGCAGTCTGAGTGGGCAGCCGGCACAGCTATGGGACACTACAGATAACCAAGATCTGGAGCCCCATGCCTGTCCTTGGCATATTAGTGGAGCGGCGGTCCTTATCCTGCTTTTTCTCTTTACATGTGCCCTGGCTGTGCACCCTTGTCAGTGTCCACCCATGCTTTATTTCAGATAAGGTAAGACTGTCTTCTGCTGTTCTGGGAGTCACTGGAAAGGGAGCAGCCAAAAACCTTACACTGTCCCATCACCGAATATTGTGTTGTTGGGTGCATCACAGGGGGCATACCCAGCCAGCATGGCTCTTGTGATCCACCGGGATGGCATTTGGGAATCTGGAGACTCTACAGCACAGTCCCATAGTGCTGCTGTCCTCGGTAAGCATGGGCTTGGGTGTGCCACTGTGATGTAATGCAAAAACATGCAAAAAGACACAGCCTGGGTCAGTCTTGGTCTTTTGACATGTTGCCTTGATGTAGCTCTCCACTCAGTCTCCCTCCCTTCAGGTGTAGTCGGCGTATGTAGGTGAGAGTAGTAAATGTATGAAGGTCAGGACAGCAATGAGTGAGTTACTTCAGTCCCTCATCCCTTGGGTCCATTGCTGAATGGGCACATGTAAAGAGAAAAGGCAGAGGTAAGGCAGACTGCTGACACTGAAGGAGGTCATGAGACCATAGTGGTATCAGCAGTCTGAGTGGGCAGCCGGCACAGCTATGGGACACTGCAGATAACCAACATCTGGAGCCCCATGCCTGTCCTTGGCATATTAGTGGAGCGGTCCTTACCCTGCTTTTTCTCTTTACATGTGCCCTGGCTGTGCACCCTTGTCAGTGTCCACCCATGCTTTATTTCAGATAAGGTAAGACGGTCTTCTGCTGTTCTGAGAGTCACTGGAAGGGAAGATGTTCACTGGTTCAGAAGGGATGGCATTCACCTGAGGGCATTGTGTTCTTCTTGACCAACCTCCACAATGGCGTGAGGAGAGCCATGCATGATTGTGAGAAGAATGGAAAACACCCATGACCAAGTCAGATCAATATAGTAAGTAAAACACTATTATGAAATGTGTTGTGTAAAATTAATTTCTCTGAGCTTGGCAAATAACTGTTATGGAAATTATGATTTTTTTTTTTCATGTTTTGGTAAATAACTTTGCAAGGGAGCATCTGAATGTGCCAAGTAATATCTCATTTTGAAGACAGTATTGCTGGTTCTAATATGGTAAAAGAATTGTGCCAGTATGTTTGACACGTGCAGATATCAAAGTTAGTTTTGGACTTAGGTTATGGAAATTATGATTTTTTTTCATATTTTGGTAAATAACTTTGCAAGGGAGCATCTAAATGTGCTAAGTAATAACTCATTTTGAAAAGATTATTTATAGTTCTAACATGGTAAAAGAATGGTACCTGTATGTTGTACTCATAGGCAGATATCAAAGTTTGTTTCCGACTTAGGTTATGGAAATTATGATTTTTTTCATATTTTGGTAAATAACTTTGCAAGGGAGCATCTGAATGTGCCAAGTAATATCTCATTTTGAAGACAGTATTGCTGGTTCTAATATGGTAAAATAATTGTGCCTGTATGTTTGACACATGTGCAGATATCAAAGTTTGTTTTGGACTTAGGTTATGGAAATTATGATTTTTTTCATATTTTGGTAAATAACTTTGCAAGGGAGCATCTGAATGTGCTAAGTAATAACTCATTTTGAAAAGATTATTTATAGTTCTAACATGGTAAAAGAATGGTACCTGTATGTTGTACTCATAGGCAGATATCAAAGTTTGTTTCTGACTTAGGTTATGGAAATTATGATTTTTTTCATATTTTGGTAAATAACTTTGCAAGGGAGCATCTGAATGTGCCAAGTAATATCTCATTTTGAAGACAGTATTGCTGGTTCTAATATGGTAAAATAATTGTGCCTGTATGTTTGACACATGTGCAGATATCAAAGTTTGTTTTGGACTTAGGTTATGGAAATTATGATTTTTTCATATTTTGGTAAATAACTTTGCAAGGGAGCATCTGAATGTGCTAAGTAATAACTCATTTTGAAAAGATTATTTATAGTTCTAACATGGTAAAAGAATGGTACCTGTATGTTGTGCTCATAGGCAGATATCAAAGTTTGTTTCCGACTTAGGTTATGGAAATTATGATTTTTTTCATATTTTGGTAAATAACTTTGCAAGGGAGCACCACATTGTGTGAAGTAATACCTCATTTTGAAGACAGTGTTATTCCTTACAACATGGTAAAAGAACTGTGTTTGTGCACTGCACACACATACAGATATCACAGTTTGTTTAGTCTTGTACGATTATGAAAATTATACATTTACAATACTTCTCATTATTATGCCCATATCTTTGCGAGGGAGCATGGTAATCACACAAATGATGCATCATTTTGAAGCTGACATTCAGATGCACAACTTCTACACTGATATGTAGGCTCTGTCTGTTACAGGTGATGAGATATTATGACAATACTCCACCACAGCAAGCTCAAGGATGCAAGGACACCAAGCGTGAAGACAATACTTTTATTCCATAACAAAAAGCCACAGACTGAGCGCTTTCACCAGTCAAGCTGGTATCATCAGAGTCTGTGTAACAAAAATCCATTCACACTTAAATACACATCCACACACCCTAACACACCTAATTAATCATTGATTCCAATTACTTCCTTAAGGGAATATTCATTGCCATGATGGTTTTAAATCTATCTGGTTGAAAATATATACTGTGTTGAGTTTCATTCTAATAAACATACAAAACAATAAACCATAATGAACAATCATCATAATTAAATTGATTAGTTAAATAATCAGTAAATTAAATTAAATTTAATTTTAATTAACAATAAATATACATTTTAATGTAAATATATAAAAACCAAAAAACTTGTGGCATTTCATATTACACTAGCTCTCTGCTTTAAATGCGGTTTTAAAGAAATGTGGTCATTTAAACCTGGAAATCTGGTGGCATTCAATCTCATCTGCCACTCAGATTCCAGAACTGCCACCCTATTGCCGGTGTCACCAGGCGTAAAAGGCATCACCCTATCTATAATAAAAAACAGGAATCTAATAAAATTACTACACACCTTGCTATGCAAATATAAGGCATTATGCATGTCCCTTTTTCTTATGCTTCTATTGTGTTCACAGATCCTATCTCGTAACCTACGAGTAGTCATGCCAATATAGTATGCATCACAGGTGGCACATGATGCTAAGTAAACACAATTCTGTGTGTTACAATTGCATAGACCTGGGCATGCTAGCGTACGTCCATAGCTCACTACACAAATATAGCTACCTTCAGCTATAAATCTGCAACTACTACAGTTGCCACATTTGGACATCCTAGATCTAATGTACCTTTTCTCCTCCCTTTCCAAGATATTCTTAATATTGTTACCCCGACTAAATACAATGTTGGGACTTCCACCCAACAATTCTCTGGTTTGTGCATTGATACAGTGATCCCAATTATTCCTAATACTAATACAAAATTCACTGGCCATGTCATTAAACCTTAGAACAAAGGTAAGGTTACCCTTCTTTAAACCAGCCTCCTCATTGCTTTTTCCTTGTGCTGATACCAAGTTATCCTTACCCTTAAGTATGGGAATATAAACGGTGTTCCTCTTCCTATATATCTCCTTTTTAGTTTTCAATAATAAATTCAATGGATAACCTATCTCCATAAATAAACCTATCAAGGTGTACATCTCTTTCCTAAACAGTTCATCGCTACTTACTAGCCTTGAAAGTCAGACCATTTGTCCTTTTATCACCCCTTTCCTTTGATGAAAGGGGTGACAACTTTTAAAATGTAGCATAGAATTGGAAAAACTAGGCTTCCTAAATATGTTACTCACAATTTTTCCATCCTGCTTAAAAATAGAAATATCCAAATAATTAATGGACGTCTTATTCCATGTATATGTAAATTTGAAAATTTCCATAGTTTGATTAATATAAGCCATGAATTCAACAACTTCACTTTCACTTCCCTTCCACAGGATAAAAATGTCATCCAAAAATCTATTGTACATTAAAATATGTTCCCTATAGACTGATGACAAAATGTGACATTTCTCCCAGGACAGAAGGACTAAATTGGCATATACCGGGGCGCATCGGGCCCCCATCGCCACCCCTTTAATCTGCTGGTAAATTTCTCCTTCAAAAGTCAAGAAATTATCGGTCAAAATAAATCTCATGAATTCAAGACATATATTTAATCTCTCCACATCAAAACTTACACTATTCAATAAACTGTCATGAAATAATTCCAACCCTTCATTATGGGGAATGGTTGAAAAAAGGTTCACCACATCAATGGTTAAAAAACCATATGACTCAACATCTACATCACTTATCATCCTAAGCCTCTCCAAGCAGTGCCAGGAGTCCCTAATAATGTGTGGTGTATCCAGAAGTGCCTTCTTACAAAACTGGTCCACAAAGGCTGCCATAGGTTCCGTCTTTGACCCCCTTGCCGATACAATCGGTCTAAATTTTAAATGGTCAGTACCTTTGTGGACCTTCGGAATTCCGAACAATTTGGGTAGTTTTGGAAATTTCACACTAAGATAATCAAACTCATCCTCATTTATAGCCCCCTGATACATTGCATCAAGTAAATATAAATCAATTTTACTATATGCTCTCTTCATTTCATGTCTCGACACCCTACTATAAGTGTCTTCATCACCTAGCATCTTCATGATAATCCCACTGTAATCCACTTTGTTCATAATGACCATCCCGCCCCCTTTATCGGGGCGCATACATCTGTAATCATTGGTCACAGTTAATTCATACATGACCTTTCTCTCATTAACGGATAAATTATCCTGTACCTGCTTATATTGTGCACATAGTCTCCTAAAGTCACTTTCGACCATTTGTTCAAATACATTTATATCCGCATTAGTGGGGGGCATAAAAGTACTTTTCCTTTTCATCACTGTAGTGTCAGCATTAGAATTAAAAATTCCTGTCCTCAAACCTGGAGTCAAAAAATACAAATGAAGATTTAATTTCCTTGTGTATAGTTTTAAATTTACTAAAACCTGTGTTATATCCAACCTAAAACTTGGAACAAAGCTAGTACCTTTGCTAAATAATTCAAAATGAGCTTCACTGATTATCATATCATAAAAGGACAAATGGTCCGACTTTCAAGGCTAGTAAGTAGCGATGAACTGTTTAGGAAAGAGATGTACACCTTGATAGGTTTATTTATGGAGATAGGTTATCCATTGAATTTATTATTGAAAACTAAAAAGGAGATATATAGGAAGAGGAACACCTTTTATATTCCCATACTTAAGGGTAAGGATAACTTGGTATCAGCACAAGGAAAAAGCAATGAGGAGGCTGGTTTAAAGAAGGGTAACCTTACCTTTGTTCTAAGGTTTAATGACATGGCCAGTGAATTTTGTATTAGTATTAGGAATAATTGGGATCACTGTATCAATGCACAAACCAGAGAATTGTTGGGTGGAAGTCCCAACATTGTATTTAGTCGGGTAACAATATTAAGAATATCTTGGAAAGGGAGGAGAAAAGGTACATTAGATCTAGGATGTCCAAATGTGGCAACTGTAGTAGTTGCAGATTTATAGCTGAAGGTAGCTATATTTGTGTAGTGAGCTATGGACGTACGCTAGCATGCCCAGGTCTATGCAATTGTAACACACAGAATTGTGTTTACTTAGCATCATGTGCCACCTGTGATGCATACTATATTGGCATGACTACTGTAGGTTACGAGATAGGATCTGTGAACACAAAGAAGCATAAGAAAAAGGGACATGCATAATGCCTTATATTTGCATAGCAAGGTGTGTAGTAATTTTATTAGATTCCTGTTTTTTATTATAGATAGGGTGATGCCTTTTACGCCTGGTGACACCGGCAATAGGGTGGCAGTTCTGGAATCTGAGTGGCAGATGAGATTGAATGCCACCAGATTTCCAGGTTTAAATGACCACATTTCTTTAAAACCGCATTTAAAGCAGAGAGCTAGTGTAATATGAAATGCCACAAGTTTTTTGGTTTTTATATATTTACATTAAAATGTATATTTATTGTTAATTAAAATTAAATTTAATTTAATTTACTGATTATTTAACTAATCAATTTAATTATGATGATTGTTCATTATGGTTTATTGTTTTGTATGTTTATTAGAATGAAACTCAACACAGTATATATTTTCAACCAGATAGATTTAAAACCATCATGGCAATGAATATTCCCTTAAGGAAGTAATTGGAATCAATGATTAATTAGGTGTGTTAGGGTGTGTGGATGTGTATTTAAGTGTGAATGGATTTTTGTTACACAGACTCTGATGATACCAGCTTGACTGGTGAAAGCGCTCAGTCTGTGGCTTTTTGTTGTGGAATAAAAGTATTGTCTTCACGCTTGGTGTCCTTGCATCCTTGAGCTTGCTGTGGTGGAGTATTGTCGAGATTAGTAGTTGTGGATCCTGGTTTTGGTTCCTTTTTTCGTTTGGTTGATGAGATATTATGCTTTGTTTATTTATCAGTTATGAGAAATAATATACTAATCATATTTCTGTGAATATCTCATGAAAGGAGTGTCACACAGTTATGATTAAAGTATCATTTTAAAGCTGGCATTCATACTAACAAATTAAATTCAGATTGTATGGGTCTGCATGGTACATAGACCAAGATATTGTGCTTTGCTTTTCCAAAAAATTAAAAAAATTGCACAATATCAGCATTCCTTGCCAAATATTTCATTATGACTTTGATATGCACTATCAACATTTACACTGTTGGAAAGGTCAGTGTCTGCTGAACAACTTTCGCGTTTACATTTTTAGTGTAGCTCTTATAGTTAAAGAGTTATGAGCATTTGTTTTCTGTATAGTATTACAAATGGATTTTCTGAAAATGAGCTCAGGCTGCTCTGTTGTTCCTATGGTGGAATTCAGCAGGCAGCTCTTCCTGAGCTGCTCTGGAGTGAATGAGTTAAGTAGTAGCATTGTTTTTCCTGTTGTTAGCCAGGTTGGTGTCTGTTCAGGGTACGCATATAAATAGTTCTTACTCATAGCTAAATCTTCATGCAAAGATGTTAATACTTTTATCTAGAAGTTGGATACTGCATCTGGGCCTGGGTTTTTCCAATTACAGACTTTTCTTAACTTTGTTTCAATCTCTCCAGCTGTTACTTCATCCCATTTCATATCCTGTACCTTTAAACTTCTTCTTTTTTTTTTACTTCTTTTATCCGTAATCCGTTTAGCATCTTTATGTTCCACAGGATCTTCATCAATACTTCTTCAAAATGTATCTATTTCTTCTTTTTTTTGGTGGTCTTTCAGTTACTTTTACCTTATTTCCCAACTCTCTCTTGAGCTT
Organism: Protopterus annectens; assembly: GCF_019279795.1. Lineage (NCBI taxonomy): Eukaryota > Metazoa > Chordata > Ceratodontiformes > Protopteridae > Protopterus > Protopterus annectens. The sequence goes on along the minus strand of NC_056746.1, from coordinate 449,542,033 downwards.
TTTTGGGTCATCAGTAAATTGCTTATTTTGTACATTTCCTTTATATTTATCTGTGTATCTTTTTAAGATTTTCCACCTGTTCTGAGATTTTTATCTTGTTATTTGCAATAGTGCATAATAGATCCTGATCTGTTCTAATACTGTGCATTACTTTTATTATATCTTTCTTAGCATTTTTGTGGATCTGCTCCCTCTTCTATATTCTTCTAACAGTGATACTTCTTGTCTTAACTGCTTTATAGTTTTCTCTATTCGATACTTCCATGGTGGTATTCGATTTTCCCCTTCCTTTCATCACTACCCTGTGTTCTTGCAGTAGGACTTTATCAGTTATTAATTTAGCTGCACACAAATATATCCTGTTTACTTCTGTTATATCGAATGGATCTCTATGGACAGTCCTAATTGCTGTGTTCATTTCTTTTATCAAACTTCTAACTTTTTGGGTTTTATAGACCTTCTGCAGCCTATTTCTTTCACTGATTGTAATATGTCTATCTCTATTAAATCAAGCAACTCTTCTCTTAGTTCATTTTCTTCTAAATTGAGGGCACAATTTTTGTTCTCCATTTCCTGCGGGCATTCTATAGAAAGTTCTGTAGCATCTTCCTGTGGCACATTCACTTCACTTTCATCCTGTGACATCCGTTGCTCTGTCATATGGGAACTTACTGATGTTCATTGTGCATACAGCTGCAGCCATTACAGATGGGTTATCCTGCCGTCAGGCGGGTCCTCGGTCGGCCGAATTCCAAAGTCTAGGTCCGGCGTCAGTTGTCTTCACTTCTTCCCTGACGTCAGTGCGGCAGGGGTATAAAAGAGGCAGACGACGCCATCTTCTTCAGTCTTTCTTGTCGCGCGGTGCCCGAAGCAGAAGCAGTTCGCAAGTGCCGGTCAGCCAGCACCTGAGATTTACGAAAATATTTCAGCCAAAGTCTTCTTGAAAGCTAAGTACCCCGTTGGGGAAACTTTTCTTGCCTCAGACCGATGTCAGACCAAGTTAATAATTGCATTTCATATGGGAAGCAAATACCGCATAAGGATTTCCACTCTTTCTGTATACCTTGCTTAGGCCCAGACCACGACATCTCGGCCTGCCGTTTTTGTGCTAGATTCAACAAGCGCACTATTAAGCGCCGGGCGGAGTTCGCCCTTCACTATTTTGGTAAAAAATTTAATTATATTATGTTGTCGGATACTCTGACTCCAGTTTTGAGTAAAAGACACAAAGATAAGGACCGACATACGAGGTCCGCACCGACTACTGACACCACGCTAAGGCCGACTACCGGTTCTCCAGTTCTCAGCGAGGCGCCTACGCAGCCCCTGAGTACCGATGACACTACATTACCGGTGTCTTCAGTACCCGAGGTCGCAGGCTCCTCGGACCCCATTTCTACTGCAGATACCGACGCCACTCTTGGCGGGGAAACTCAGAGTTTAGACAGGCCTGCCATTTCTCAAGGTGTCTTCAGGCCTTCCTCCTTTTCTATTAAAGCTTTCACTAAATCTAAAGCAGCCATGAAAACCAAAAAACAGGGACCTCAGACACCCTCTCAAGGCCCCATGCCTAAAAAACAGATGCTCAAAATGGCTGAGGATTTTTTTTTTTTCAAATAAAATGGCTGAGGATTTGATTACTCTTATCAGGGGTTCTCAACCCCCCTCTGACAAAAGGCCCAGATTAGAGGAAGACTACCCTTCCTCAGATCAAGCCTCTATTACCTCTGAACATTCTGAGGACCAGGATTATGCCTATTCTCCTTTCGAAGACTCTGATGCAGAGGAGTCTATTCCCTCGGTCTCCCCCCCCCCTGAAGACTACTCTTTTGGGGAAACCTTACATACATTGAGGGAACACTTTCACTGGGAAGGCCAAGATTACTCAGATTCCAAGAAAAGGCTCAGGGATTTTCTTTTGCTCCCCCAGCATAGGCCCCTGGCTATCCCTCCTGTTTTAGATATATTGGATGATGTGTACACAGAAGCCAGCCTTAATCCAGATTCTTTGCCTCCAGCTCCTGTTAAACCAGACAGGTATTACCGGGTTCCTGATGCTCACCAGTTCCTATACAAAAGCCATACTGCTGACCCAGAAACTATTTCATAGGGTCCCAAGGGAATTAAGGCCTCTACTACTAAAAACCCATTACCTTCAGAGAGAGATTCCAGAGCTTTAGAAAGGTGGGGGAAAAAGGTGTACACCTCGGCCACTTTAACCATGAGGGCATTAAACTGTCAGTTCCATATGTTAAAGTATCAACAGTTTTTGTTATCTCAGTTGAAAAGCAAAATGACACAACCAGAACAACCAGATTTAAAAGAGTTGCAGGATTTGTTGCATGGTGCAGAGCAAGTGGGTAAACATACCTTGCAGTGTGGTTTTGATGCTTTAGAGGCCTCATGTAGAGCTGCTGTTACGGGGTCTGTTATACGTAGGCATGCTTGGCTCAAAGAGCAAGCCTTACCAGATTCTGTCAAAGCTAAATTATTAGATGCACCTCTTCAAAAAGATGTATTGTTTGGTGTTAAAGCTGAGGAGGTACTAAAGAAAATGGAGGAAAAAGCGAAATCAATGCAAACAGTGAAAGATTTCCTGCAGGTACAACCTCCACGTTTCAGCAGAAACTGGCCTTCAAAAAATTGGTCCTTTCCAGCCACGGACAGACCTCAAAGGGGTAGAGGGCAACCTCAAGGATCTTTCAGAGCCAGACAGTGGCAAACACCAACCCCAAGAGGTGGAGAAGATAGATCACAGTCATTTAGAAAACAGACACAATGACTTCCCCCTATACCTGCCAAGCAAAGCTTTAATGGCAACACCTTTGGGTGGAAAACTGGAAGTATTCTCAAAAAATTGGCATATTGTTACAAAAGACAAATGGATTCTGGACATTATAGACAGAGGGTACAGGTTCAACTTTCACACCTTTCCAAAAATGAGAGGCATGCCAAACTTGCCACAAAATCAAAGGGCAGAGGCACAAAAACAAATTTCAGCTCTCATGGACATGAAAATGATTCAAGAGGTACCTGCAAAAGAGCAAGGTCAAGGGTTTTATTCCAGACTATTCCTGGTACCAAGGAAAGGCAAAGATTGGAGACCTATCTTAGACCTATCCATCCTAAACACATATCTACAGGTACCAAAATTCAAGATGCTCACATTACAGCAGCTTCTTCCCATGCTGGGCAAGGAGTCTTGGCTGGTAACACTGGACCGCAAGGAGGCATACCTGCATGTCCCTATCAGACAAGATTGCAGAAGATACCTCAGGTTTCTTGCAGGTTCAACCCATTATCAATTCTCTGCATTGCCCTTTGGCTTATCTACTGCACCCAGAGTGTTTACGAAATGCCTGGCATCAGTAATCGCCTTCTGCAGACTACAAGGAATACAAATCTACCCATATCTGGACGACTGCCTGATCCAAGCGGGCAGCAAGGACATACTACTGAAACACCTGGCGTCTGTAATAAAACTGTTGAACTTTCTGGGATACACAGTCAACAAAAAGAAATCAAAACTAATACCCTCTCAACAAATAATTTTCCTGGTTGCCAGCTTGAATACAACCACCCAGATGGCCTACCTCACGCCAGACAAACAAGGGCAACTGTCTCAATACTTCAGCAAAATGGCAACCTTCACCAGGCTGACTGCAAGGAAAGTCCTGCAGGCTCTGGGATTCATGGCATCTTGCATCCTACTAATCCCATGTGCAAAGCTGCATATGAGGAAACGTCAATGGTACCTAAAAAACTTATGGTCTCAACGCAGCCACAGCTTGGAAACAATTATACCACTAATTCCATGCCTTCAAAAGGAATTTCTGTGGTGGGCTCAAGCATGCCAAAGAAACACAGGTCTTCCTTTCTGTGTACCTCAAGCAACTCAAATCATCACAACAGACCCCTCAGACTGCGCCCGGGGAGCTCACATGACAGATCAGTGCATTCAGGGAAAATGGTCCCAAAAAGAGAAGCACCTACACATCAACCAAAAGGAAATGCTAGCCGTGCAAAATGCTATTATGACCTTCAAAGACCTACTGCATCCAGGCCAGCTATTGATAAGGACAGATAACACCACAGTGATGTGGTACATAAACAGGGGGGAACTCATTCATACCCCCTGTGCAGGCAAGTCATGACCCTATGGAACACAGCACTGGAGTTACAAATTCAACTACAGGCACAATTCCTGCCAGGGAAGGAAAACACACTGGCAGACAGCCTAAGCAGAAATATGACAGATCCACGCGAATGGAAGTTGCATCCTCAAGTTTTCACAAAGATAACTCAGGCATGGGGACAGCCAGCCATAGATCTCTTTGCTACCCACAGAAATTACCAGTTGAAAAATTTTGTTCAAGGACCTATCATCCACAGGCCTGGAAAGTGGATGCACTTTCTTTCAGTTGGACAACGTTGACAGTCTATGCCTTTCCGCCTCTTCCTCTGCTGCCCAAAGTCCTATTAAAAGCCAGAGCAGAGAGGCCGAAAATGATTCTCATTGCTCCAGACTGGCCAAGACAACACTGGTATCCGCTCCTGAAGAGCCTGACACATTCCCCACCATGGATCCCACCTCTAGTCCCTCTTCTGTTGTCCCAGCACAACTACAAAACCCTTCACAGCCAGCTCAAAACCCTAAATCTAGCTGCATGGAAAATTCCTTGATTTCCCAACAGACCCTCCTCTCCAAGGAGGTGCAGGGTGTCATCTTGGAGGCCAGAAGACCTTCTACTAGAAAAGCCTACTCCGCCAAATGGAAACGATTGTGTGCCTGGAATCAAGAAAAGGGCCAGAATCCTTGGGTAATAAATTTACCTCAAATTTTACAGTACCTAGCTGAGATGTTAAACAGTGGACTTTCCTTCTCCTCCATCAAAATCCACGCTTCAGCCATTTCTGCACAATACAACACAAATCCTCCTTTATTCTCTCATCCTCTCTTAAGGCAGTTCCTCAGAGGGGCAAAGAATATAAAACCCCCAAGGAAACCACCAGTCCCTGCTTGGGACCTCAACTTCGTATTGGAAAAGCTGACCCTTCCTCCCTTCGAGCCAGCTTCTTTAACAGAACTACAATACTTGTCATGGAAAACAGCCTTCCTTCTGGCTATCACCTCAGCACGCAAGGTTTCGGAGCTACAGGCCCTCATGGCTGTGCAACCTTTCATCATTTTCCATCAGGACAGAGTTTTCTTACGAACCAACCCTACCTTTATGCCAAAGGTAGTATCCAGTGTAGCTTTGAATCAGACTATCCACTTACCTACCTTTTATCCTAATCCACAAAACAAAGGGGAAAGACTACTACATTCCTTGGACATTCACAGACAACTTCGTTATTATTTGGACAGGACAAAGCCATTCAGGAAATCCGAGTAACTCTTTGTGTCCTATGCTACAGGTGCTCAAGGAAAGGCTATTTCCAAACAGACGATCTCAAAATGGATAGCCCACTGCATATGCTTTTGTTACTCATTTCATGGAAAAACTGTGCCTACATGCATCAGATCCCACTCCACCAGGGCCACAGATACCTCTACAGCTTTCCTCAGGGGGGTCCCTACCAAGGACATCTTGGAAGCAGCCACTTGGAGTTCAGTGCACACTTTCTCCAAGCACTATCACCTTCCACTATACTCTAAATCTAGAGCAGGATTTGCCACAGCTGTCTTGCAGGGCATCCTTACTCCTCCTAGTTCCACTTAGTGCCTGCCACCCCTACTTAGCTTTGGGATTCTTCCCATCTGTAATGACTGCAGCTGTATGCACGATGAACATAGTACAGTTTTGTACCTACCATAAATGTAGATGTTCAAGTGCTCATACAGCTGCAGTCCAGGTTACTCCCCCCCCACTCCGTCCCCTCTTAGGACAGGCCTTATGACAAACACCTTCTCATACCACCTATTTGGGGTATTCTTTTATGGTGTATTTGCTTGCAACTAATGTTTTTTGATTATTCTATATTACATGATTACATAAATTTATGTTTTGCCTTCCTTCTGGGGGCACCTGACATCTGGGGCAAGAAAAACTGAAGAAGATGGCGTCGGCTGCCTCTTTTATACCCCTGTCGCACTGACATCAGGGAAGAAGCGACGACAACCGACGCCAGACCTAGACTTTGGAATTCGGCCAACCGAGGACCTGCCTGACGGCAGGATAACCCATCTGTAATGACTGCAGCTGTATGAGCACTCGAACATCTGCATTTATGGTAGGTACAAAGCTGTACTTTTTCATGAGTATGCTGACCTTCAAATGAGACTGTAAACAGAGGTTCCATCTGCATGAATTGGTGGTAAGTAAATTGGATGCAAAACATCACATGACGTTTATCATAAAAAGTATGGTTTCCTATTACACTGACAAAATTCCCTCTAGTCAGCATGAAAACTGAGGGTCTCCCCAGAAAAGAGGCTGCTGGCTTAGTGGCACTGATCTGAGCCAGCTAGCTAATTAAATTTGCTCAAATAGTACAAATGCCACACCTTTCAAGAAAAACACTCCCACACATCAGCATGTATCTGCAGACATTGAAAATCTTGCACCAAATATCTGGAACTGCCTCCCAAATCATCTAAAGTAATTATAGAACCATTACACATTAAAAAAACTTAGAATTATCTCAACATAAATCCACATTCAGGTTTTACATGCCCTCACTTAAACTTGCATCTAAATTGGAAAAAACAATATCAAGGGTTGACACATACTAGGTTTCTGATTAAGCATTCTGAATGCTGTAGATATTGTTTTTTTTTCTGACAGTTAACACTGCAATGTATTTTCAAAGCAGTTCTCAAAGATCTAAAGTATGTTAAATGAATATAGTTCACTGGATTGTTGGTCTCTTTTTTTGCTGTATCTGTTGACCTACAGTACACTTGTTCACATTTAAGGTGCATTTTATTGTAGTTATGACACACATTGTATGGCTTATGCCTTTTTGGCTTATTGTAGTCTCTGCCATGGTATTGCTGTGTGTTTGTATGTGTTTTGCCCTACTTGCCCTGTGACTGAAGAGTCATAACACCTGACTCTCTACCCATTAAATTAATTAATGAACAAATGAAAAAAAATAGAAAAAAAATTTTGACAGATGTACCTGGAAAAGGCACTCGAGTCTGAAGAATACATCAATGTCTAATATACTTGGGATTAGTTTTCGCTGCTTAGCACCTTTACAATGTACTTATTAGTTTCAACAGAAATTACTAACACATGTTGCTTTCAGTGTCATCAGGCTGATTATAGTCAAAAACATCTTATTTTATTTTTATTTCTTTAACATTTGTTTACCAGGAAACTCTGACTGAGAGAGAGCCCATTTTCAGCAGAGGTCTGAGGAGAAACACTCCAGAAGCATGTCTTTGGAATGTGGTAGGAATCCTGAGCACTGAAACCCACACAAACGCAGGGAGGACATGCAGACTGCACACACAAGGCACCCCAGCAGAGACTCGAACCGAAGAAACTCATGCTGTGAGGTGACGACACTAACTGCTGCATCACTGCACTGCCCACACTTAAAAAAATCTAATGGCGATCTAGAATGTGAGAGTTTAGCAAAGCCTTGGTTGACCGTGAACTCATTGAGCTCATACCATGTAATATGCTGCCTGGCTTCAAGATTGATATTTGATGAGGCATCCCTGTGCAGGGAAGCAGGGACTGTTACTGTCTGTCTCCACTTAGTAGCTACTGTCTCTAACCTTTTTTTTGTGTTACGTTGTTTTGTTCTATACCTCACGTAACATCAAGCGTTTCCCCTTAAGTCCTTATATAGATGCTTTCACTATTCTCAGGCTATATCCCTAAAGCTGTGTCTCGACATCACAAATGCTTGCAGATGACAGATGAATACATAATGCCAGATAGGTAGCCTTCAGTTAACAGTGCCATGTGTTGTAGGGTAAGCATAGTAATTGGGGTACTCCACTGGTGTATCTTTGGTCTCCTCCACTCAAGGTAGACAATCAAGCATTTGCCACTGTATTCCCATTGCCTCCAGGCCAGCTCCTTCAATGCTTGGGTTGGTAGTTGAGCCTGGGTTTTTGAGAGCAAAGTTCAGGGTTTTGTCCCTCTTTGCCAGTAGAGTTAGCTACTACATACAAGTTTGGGACAGTGTTATATATAGATCTATGTTAACCTGAGATGCTTTCTTTGACTCAATTAAAGGCATGTGTGTAGTATCTTCAGAGAGCAGATATAATGTTTCTGAAACTCCAGTAATTATGCTGAGTGAAGGTTAGTTACATGTCATAATAGCAAATCTAGATGAAAAGAAGAGGTCCATCGTTGTTAATAGTAGTGTTAATTCCACTGTGACAGTAGTGCAATGGTTTGATAAGTGGAAACCCACTTTTATTTCTTGTGCTGAGATCGATGGGATCATCCAGTTGATTTCTGGGCAGCAGGCCATATTTTATGGAAAGCCATCTCATTACTGCATGGCCTCTCCAGTTGTCTGGTGATGTCTCATAACTGATCCCTCAGTCCTTCAATAGCTCAGAAGCTGTTTTGTTACTGGGCAAACCGTGCTACAACCTTGACCCTTAAACTATCATTGCCAAGTGCAGCAGATGCTTCCCCTCATTCTTTCACTTTCACAGCACCCATCCCCCATTCCTATTAATTGCTAGTGACTCATAGGTAATTCCAGTTTCACATCCCTTATAACTTTTGATGCTGACTACGTGCAAATTAGATTAGAATTATGTAAGGTCTGTTTGAAGGGCTTTTCATCATTATTAACTCAGAAATGCCAACTTGCATACTTAATTTGAGTTTGTTCTTAGTGATTTAATATGCCCTTTTATACCATAACATCAGTCTTTTTCACAAAGGCAAATCTTAGGCCAATATATTTCCTTCTTACTTTTAATGTAGACTAAATTTAGTTTGACGACAGGCAAGCAATGCATCAGTATTTTTCTCCAAGGGTTATTGTATGTGGCATAACATGCTTGGAGGTAACTTGGGAAACAAAATATTTTAATATATATTTTGCAAATCATATTTGCAGCCTATTTAGAATGAAAAATTTAAAAAAACCTGGTTATCTGCCAAGTCATAATCTCAAGTTGAGCAAATGTAGAAAACTTAGTGATGGAAGTCACCTAGGGAAAAAATGAAGAAATATATCCACTTGCTGTTCCTGGAGGTCACTTGTGTTGTTTGTAGTCTCCCACTTGGCTTGGTTTGTGGATATTTTCCTCTGATCTTCCTTGAAGTATCTAGCTGTGGAAGGAAAAAGGATTTCTCAAAAGAAAATCAGAATGCAAACGCTCTGATACTCAGTCCTCGTTTCAAACTTCTTTTATTGGCAGGTGAGCACACCAAGTGAAGTGGGGGGACTATAAATAACCTATTTAGAATGGGAACAGATTGCAGTGTGCAGCGAGTTCTTCAGTAAAATGACTTTACTACATTCTTGCTTAGTAATACATTCTGCTAAGAAGATTGTCTCAATTCTGCAGCATGTTCTACTAGTATTTCATTGGCTAAAATCTAGGAACCTGAGAAAGTAGTGCAAATTCATATTGAAATGTATTATTCATTATTTAACTTACTGTCCCTTGCTTAAAGTTCTAAACCCTGGCATTATTTATGTTTATTTGTGGTAATTAGAATCAAAGAATGTACAAGGCAACTGGAAGATGTAGCAGTTGAAGCTTTGCCGGTGCCCACCCTTAAACCTTGCCTTCTTTTTCAAGGATTAACAGGACCGTAATACCTTGGGTGAATTTGAGTACCCATCCAGTTGTTTAATTCCTTGGCAGATACTGTGTCACATTGCTTGATCTCCAGAAGAAGTGTGTTCTAGAGAGGGGTAGTCGTCATCTGACAAAACTCTCCACTGTGATTTGTTTATTTACTAAAGCAGGTTCAGATTTTTGGTCCTAGTGTTCACAGGACTGTTAGATTTGTGGAGAAATTAGAGGTCATGGACTTGTGGGATCCTAGTGGCCTAGAAAGCAAGGCAGAGATCACCCCTAAGGAGTCTGTAGGACACTAAATACAAGGACAAAGCCCTCCAGCCTCTCTTGATAGTTCAGGTCCTCAAGTACCCTAATCTTTTTATCAGGAATTTTTGGGGGGTCTCAAACTGTTTGATATGTTTAACATCTGATTACAAAGCCCTGACCCCTCTATATTCTGTACTGATAAGACTAAAAAGGGTGTGTTGTACTTTGTGACTGGTCTGATCAGTGCAGAATATAGAGGGGTCAGGGCTTTGTAATCAGCTGTGCCAGATAGAAGGACTTTTTGATTGTTGGTGCAATATGATGATCAAAAGAGAGAGTGTTATCTACCCATGTTCCAAAGGCTTACACAGAATCGGTATTTTGGAGTAGGCTGTTTTCAATAGCATAAGTTGGGTGGAGCATTGTTTCATCAAATCCATCCACATTGCATTTTTTAACATTTATCTTTAGCCCATTGTCAGCATACCAGCTACTAACATGTGTATGTTCGCTTTATAGCTTCCTTGTATCAGAAGGGCATTCAAAAATAACATCTACTTTACAATTAAGCCCATTTTCAAGCTTGATTTATCCCTTCACATGATTTTCTCAGTCTTATCACCCATCACATACGATTTTAAAGCTGATTAGTACACAGGAAACCAGACTACATGACAAACAAACATACTGGTGGCAACAAAAATTTAAAGAAAGATGACCCGCCTTTGTCATTTCCTTTTTTAGAAGCAAAAATTACTTTGTGAGGCAAATCCTTGCAGCATTGTTTATTAACATTTTCATTTTTACACTGTTTTGTTCATAATATGCTTATAGTTTTTTCACTTGCAGTTTTTGTAAACTTGTATTTGACTAGTAGCCCATAATTTGACCTGAAGTAGGAAGAGTTAAGTGCTATTTGGTATTCAGATTGTATTAGTTGTCCATATTTTTGGCCTGATATACTTTTCAAAAGCTGTTATACCTATTGTCAATGCCTGCAGGTTGAGAGGTCAGCTCCCATCTGTGCTATGCAGAATCTCTCTGCTGTGTGTGATAGAGGATCTGTGAATGAATATTACATGGTTGTAATTAATCTTATTTCTTTAACTTGCTTGATTATTCCCTAGGTTTTATAGAAGTCATGACCTGGAGATTCATTCCTTTGTGATTTGCTCTAGGGTGGTCAGATGTGTTCCTGTGGGTTGCTTCCCAGTTGTATGAAATCAGTTTCAAGAAAATAACTAGCTGTATAAAGGGCTGTTTAGAAGAGGGGGGCCCTTATATGGACCCACCACAAATAGTTCTGTTAAATGTCAGCTGATACTGTTTGTACTCTCAAAATGTATTTTGTGCCAGCAAAAGAACAACTTAACCTCATGCTGTCACCTTCACTGGGCCAGCCTAGTGCATTGAATCCCACCCAAATAAAAACAGTGGTGGTAATCTTTGCATGGACTTTGTATGATCTAGGCAATCCTGAACTTGTTGGCTCAGGACAAGAATCCCAAGTTTTAAGTAGCATTAGCACTGCCTGTGTTCTCACATGGGTGATCCTTGAATACTTGGATGTTCATGTTTGGCAAATGTTGAAAGAGAATGAGCATCGTGTCCCCCCACTCAGCTTACTTAATTTATTAAGATGGGTCATTTAACTATTATTCCCAATTTAGGATTGTCTTTTGGCAGAAATGGTTTAATGCATTTTTACATAGACTGTGTCCTCTGTGTCATTATAATATGAAAGTATTATTTTAAACAATAGATATACATACAACTCCCAAATCGTAGTTCAAAGAAGAAAACAGGCAGGTTTCTTGTTCGTTCTAGTTGCACCGTATTGAGGAGGAGGAGCTATGATAAAACAATATTCTTCCCTTGGCTGGTCATTTGCATAACGTACTGCTAGAAAAGAAATGCAAACTTTTCCGGGGTCATATCTGCATCTGCCAGTATGCTTTTGTGATGTCTGCATTATTGATACAGATAAGTGTGAAGCGGTTTTGTATGCTTACTTTCCTGCTGTGTTGTTGCTTCTACTTGGATGGTTTTCTGTAGGAATGTTTCAACACATATTCTGTTTCATTGCTTTAGTCATACTGAATGTATAATTTTGCTGTAAAACACTTAGGTTGAATTGGTTATGTATTTAATGTGGCTACATTTACTTATAAGATATATAATTTGTGAAGTTAGCCAGCTCCTTGCATAGAGGAAAAGGTATCTAGATGAACCTGTAGAGCAAGTGTAGGCATTCAGCAGTGGGTAAGAAAGGTGAAGTGGCCTGCTATTTTTTTTTTTGTCAGGAGGTGCAAGGGGTCTCCTTAACTCAACACCTTGAGGGTGTGAGTTGTGCATGATGTCACGTTCGGGAATGCAAACATGGTGCACCCTAAGTCCACAGATGCATCAGGAGGACGTCAAATGCTGCAATATGGTCTTTCTGCAGTCACAGTATTTTATTTATTGATTGCATTTGTTTACCGGGAAAGTCCACTGGACCTAAAAGAGGCCATTTTCAGTGGAGGCCCGGGGAGAAAAGCTTCAACAAGAACAATGATAAAGAAAATATTAAACATTAATTGGTACAAAAGTAGATAGTGTTACACATGCCGATTACAGTAATATATACAGAATATATACATAAAAGCAGGATTTTTTTTGTTTGCCAGATGTAGTCATTCACAGAGGTATAAATAGAGATATATTAATCAGCATTATTGTACCATGGCATGTCTGAGAGGACTGGACTTTTGGAGGAAAGATTAAGCTTCCACAGGTTAGGGTCTAAAGGCAAAGGAGCCCTTCAGAAGTCACTAGGGTAGGAATGATAGGGATGAGGTATTTCAGTCAGGCAGACTGTTTCAAAAAAAGTTTTTAAAAAAAAGTGTGTGTGTCTGTCTCTCTTTCTCTCTCTCTCTATACATACACACACTTCTGTGTGTGTGTGTGTGTGTATATATATATATATATATATATATATATATATATATATATATATATATATATATATATATATATATATATATATATATATATCCACCAAGTAATGTTCAAGTGTTTCAGATTTATTCCACAGTATTAGGATGTCTTTTGTTTCTATAGGATGTTCATAATTCTACAGTGTATGGTTTGCTCGTTAGGAGCTGTTTTCACTTAGGAATACGTGTATTGTAGAAATGCATGGACTGACACCCTTGGGTCAGACCCAGAAAAGACCTGCAGATGCTAAAATATAGTTATTCAAACAGCACTCCCTGGTGGATGATATGCTTACAGGGTACTGTAAGAAGTCTTGGAAATGCTCTGTTTTTCAGGTAAGTATGAAACAGTATTTCATTGCATAATATCATATGTCTCTTCCAGAGAAAATCAGTTTTGAATATTCTTTGGCTTTTACACCCAGGGGCCATGTTTAAACAAAGACTGAGCAGCAAGACTCTTCACATATGCATCTGTCACCAGAGAAATGCCCTGTGGGCTTCTGCTTTCCTTTCTGAAGAAGCAACATTCATGCTTTACCTATTAAAGACTTAAGTGGGGCAGTTCAGCTTTGAAGAGAATATCTCATCCTTTCTTTTGTTTCATGTTTTTGGGATTAATTATCTTCTTGTGAATAATGCATGATTTTCCTTGCTTCCTCCTGAATTACTTAATTGGAGGTGATTGTGAGGATTCTTTTATGATATGCTATGTTACCAAGCAGCTGCTTGTAAAGGGAATTTTTATATAGATATGAATTTTTTATATGCTTTTAAACATTGGCCATAAAATGTAGAGAGACTTCTGTCTTTATATGCTGCTGCCTGTGCATATTTCTTGCTTTTGAAAGCTTAGAGATCATTTTTATGCTTCAGCCTCTTGGAGAAAAAAAAAACACTTTTTGTTTAGTTGATTTTATCTTCTAATTTCAGTGCTGTAAGTTAATAACCAAACTTGACTTTTATTTGTAAGTATTTAAAAAGAACCCATCAGCCGAAAAGTCTCTTACCATCTTTGCAGTGACTCTCTTGTCTAATGAATTATACACAGCAAATGAGTACCTAAAGTCTCAGGGCAGAGTCTTTTCCCAGAAAGTTGTAAGAACGTTGTCTATAGTTCTATATACAAATATATATGTGTGTGTAAGTATATGTCTATACATGTCTGTGTGTGTGTGTGTGTGTGTGTGTGTGTGTGTGTGTGTGTGTGTGTGTGTGTATATATATATATATATATATATGTATACACTTACATATATATATATACACTTACATATATATACACGTACATATATATACACGTACATATATATATATATATATATATATATATATATATACACATACATACATATATACATAAATATAAAAGGAGCTACTTTTTAAAATTAAATTCTCAGATTTGGAAAATTTGCCCTTTCCCCTAAAATGTTGCAATGTTGGAGTTAGCATTATAATTAGCATGGTGTATGAGGATTGCCCCCCCCAAAAAAAAAAATTCTTTTTAATTTTGTTTTAAAGTTTTTGCATGCACCAGTATCAATGCTCTGAAAATGCATAGTAGTGTGTCAACCTGCATAATGTGTATTATTTGGTGTTGACATTACTCATGTCAATATTAGTGACGTTCGATAAAGGAAAGTAAATCCACACACACACACACACACACACACACACACACACACACACACACACACACATATGTGTAGATGGCTATCAGTATTGCTTAGAAAAAACAAAGGAAAATAGATGGTATTGGTCTTGGATTCTTAAAAATAGTGGAAGGTGTAAAGGTCATTGTGTGACAGGCGTATCTGTAAATGGTGATATTCTTGAGAAGAGTACTACATACTTCCAAGGTCCTGACATTGTAAAGTGTGAGTAATTAAAGGTATGTGAAAAGATGAAATGAAGAGCTGAGCAACCCTTGGAATACCCTTGTAAGGAGAGTGTCAGAAGTCCTAGCAGGTACTTCCACAGATAATATGACAACTTTGTCTAATACAGACACATTAAAACAGTCAGTCCGTAGAATAAGGCAGAAGAATTGCCCTTCACTCATTACAGATTTGTAGTCTTTGAGAGATTTGTCACCCATGTTATTGGTTAAAAATGGTCAGTTTATTATCAAACACAGTTCACTTTGTAGTAGTAGTGGTGGTGATGTCATTTTAACTACGGAAGGAAGTTTGCGGCTACTATGTTCATCTGAATTCATCTTAGTTGATGGTACCTTTTCAATCAGTACTAGGGAGTGCAGGTGTATTCAGTTCATTGTAGTTTACAAGGTGGTACCCGTAGCAAAGTAATACCTGTTGTGTATGGCATCCTACCCTCCAAAATGGAGGAGTATTGCAATCAGTTTTTGGAACACAGTACATAGTGTATGTGGACAGTTTGAATTGGTTTTGAAACTATGCATGGTTAAGTGACTTCTAGAAGGGAGCAGCAAATAGTATAACCAGAAATCTACCAGAAAACTTTCCTAAAGAGTGCTGGTTCCACTTATGCCAAACAATGTGCAGGCAGATACAAAAGTTAAACTTGACATCCATGTTTGGCAGTGATACACAGTTTGCTCTTTTATGCAAACAAATACCTGCATTAGCTTTTGTATCTCCTGTTAATGTGCTGCCAACCTTTCATAGTATTGAGCAAGCTATGCCCGATAGTGGGAAAGGATTATGTGAGTTTTTTAAGCATAGCTATATATTGAGTAGACTACGATGGTATGGTGTATGTAGTTGTACATCTGAGAGACAACCACCTTTGTTTGATATGTTATACTAGAATCAGTGGAATACCTGCACCCCAGGGTATCCCCCCAATCAAAATGTCATAGGGGGCTGGCATTGTCGTTTAAGAAGTCTTTTCAGGGAAAAAGCAAATGTATATCCTGGAGATGTTTCATGCTATTACTCTAGAACAAAACCATCTTGAAGATATGATAAGCAGATTGTTGTGCTGTGAACCATCCTCACCTAAGAAATGTAGGCTAATGGATAAGGAGACAATGTTTGAAAAGTTATCACGTTGTGAACAATTCTCGCCAGAAGGATTTGTACAGGTTTTGGCACTTTACTGTTCCTTTTAACACTGAATACACAGTTGTGTGTGTTACGGACTTGTAGACCGTACTATTTGTTTGTTACAGAATGGTATGTATGGCTGGACTTAGAATCTGGACGGTTACAGTACTGTTGCTGCAGCCATGATTTGCAGATTGGCTGCATCGTTTGTACATCTCTTTCACGTGTTAGGACACTTCCTGCTTGTCTCTATTACATTGGGATTCCATTTCAACTCAGATCCTTTACATTCACAGTATTGGGATGGTAGGGAGATAAAAGCACTATATTGGTCACCTTGGTGAATTTCATACATGTCGAATAATATCGAGTTTGAAATTGGATACATATTTCGACATTTTTGACTCTCACATATATTAAATTTCACACAAGTGAGTTGCACTTTCAATCGAAATTAATTATAACATTTGTGCAGTTGAAAGTAAATGTGTGTGTGGACATTGTTTCTGTAACATATAAAAGAGATACATACACAACGTCAGTGTAGAATTGATTCTAGTGTTCATCATATATGCTTGAAAACAGCATAGTAAGTTGTTGGGTCACTTTTCCTGAACCATGTCAGTAACTTTTAGTACATCCCAGAGGCTGATGTCAGAATAACAGGGAGCAGAATTCCCATATGGGTGCCTCTTGAAATTCCAAGGGTTATATTTATGCAACTTGGAATAGTGGAATTGTGTGGTGACAACTAATATGTTTTAGTAAGATGTTCTTCGTGTTTCACTGTTGCAGTCATCACATATGGGTTATCCCTGCCAGGGTAGCCCTCGGCTGGCCTGAATACCAGACACTTAGTATTTCTGCATTGGTTGCTGTCGCTTCAGGACTGAAGTCAGGTCATCAGTAGTATAAAGTAAGGTAGCCGACACCATTACATTAGTCTTTTTTGCCGTGGAGCCCGAAGCAGAAGTAGTTAGCACGAGTGCCAGTCGGCCACTACCTGAGGTTAGTCTATCGAATTTAAGCTGAAGTGTTCTAAAGCCAAGTACCTCTTTGGGGATCCTTTTATCTTGCACTAGCCGATGTCAGAAAAAGTTAATTGTTTTGCCTGTGGAAAGCAAATACCACACCAAGACTTTCATTTTTACTGCGTCACTTGCTTAGGCCCAGACCACGATGTCCCCTGTTGTCGCTTCTGTGCTTTGTTCAATGCCAGAACTGTCCGTCTTCGTAGCTAGATATTTTCGCTTACAGTCCTCGAACTCCAATATGGCTTCAGTAAGCCATCTGATAGCAGATCTTCTGAAAAAAACGTAAAGATATAGACAGACCGCACAGGTCCAAACCTACTGACAACACTCCCGTTAAGCTAGTCGTCAGTTCTCCGGTCCTCAGTGAGGCGCTTTTGCAGCCCCTGATGCCTGCTTCTGTGGATTCGCATGCCACCACCGAGACACTTTGAGTCTTGTATGCCACAAAACTCTTCGACTAAGGATCCTGCAGTCATCTCTACCTTGGATGGGTCCATAGCTGCTGGGCAGGCACTGGCTTCAGAGGAATCCTTCGCACTACCGATTCTCGACACAAACCAGTGTCTTCTTTTGCGACTACCGTTCTTTCAAAAATGACTGAGTTTCTTAGGCCCAGGGTGCATACCACACCCAAATAACAGACGACCCAATCTCAGGCACCTGCTTCCTTGCCTCAGTCTCAAATGCTTAAAATGGCGGAAGACCATATGCTGATCAGGAGAAGCCAAGCTGCCCCTTCCAAAAGGAAAAGAGATCTGTCCCCTGTAGTTTTTGTCTGAACAGGAGTCCAGTGACTGTGATGCATCTGAATATGAAGACATGCAATCCCTCTCTGCTTATAAGGATTCTTATGCAGGGGATTCCATTTCTTCAGCCTCTCCCCCAGAGGATTTTTCCTTCATACCTTAAGGGAACATTTCCAATGGGAAAGTCAGGACTACCCTCAGTCTAAAAAGAGACTCAGCGAATTCTTAGATTTTCCATATTACAGACCCTTGGCCATCCCCCCAGTCCTGGATGTTGTGGGGGATGTTTTCCTGGAATCCAGTTTGACTCCTGACACCCTCCCTCCTGCACCCAGAAAAAATCCTACTGTTGACCCTGAGGTAATTTCTCAAGGGCCTAAAAGAATTAAAGTAACCTCTGCTAAGAATTCTTCTCCCTCAGATAGGGATTCCCGAGCACTAGACAGACTGGGTAAAAAAGTATACACCTCAGCTACTCTTGCTATCAGAGCACTGAATTGTCAGTTCCATATGCTAAAATTTCAGCAACGTATCCTGGAACTCCTCAAACAAAAAAAAGTCTTCCTTTCCTGCTTGTGCAGAATCTAAAGAGTTAAAAGAGTTTAATGCATTTTGCAAGTCAAGTAACTAAACACACCTTGCATTGTGGTTTTGATGCCCTAGAAGCTTCTTGCAGGACAGCAGTCACCAGATCTGTCCTTAGAAGGCATGCATGGCTTAAGGAACAGCCCTTGCCAGACCATGTTAAATCTAAATTGTTGGATGCCCCCTTGCACAAAGACAACTTATTTGGCACTAAGGCAGAAGTAGTCTTAAAAAAGATGGAAGAAAAAGCAAAATCTAGGCAGACAGTTAAGAATTTCTTACAGGTCCAGCCACCCAGCTTCAACAGGCATTGTCCTCCAAGCACTGGTCCTTTCCTGCTCCCTCCAGGCCAGTTCAGCCCAGACCCCGGGGAACCAGATCCCCCAGACAGCAGCCACAGGGAATGCAGAGATCTAAGCAGTGAACTACCTCCACTTCAAAACCAGGGAGTTCTAAGACACCCCTTTATGGTAAGAACTCACAGTGACTCTCCTCCCCACCCCATCCCTCTGCCCACCTTCACTTACCCCTAGGAGGAAAACTCTCCTTTCACACAAACACCTGGGCTACCATTACCAGTGACTGCTGGGTTCTCAAAATAGTGTCCCAGGGATACAGATTTTCTTTCCACACCCTTCCAACTCCAAAAGGGTTCCCAGATCTACCTCCAAACCAGTGGGCAGTGGTGCAAAAGCAAGTCCTTTCTCTGCTCTCTTTGAGGGCAGTAGAGCACGTTCCTGCAGAACAGAAAGGCCAAAGTTTCTACTCCAGACTTTTTCTGGTACCCAGAAAAGAGGGCACCTGACACCCCATCCTCGATCTATCCATTCTAAACACCATCTTGGTGATCCCAGAATTCAAAATGCTCACCATCCAGCAGCTGCTACCCATGCTCTCCAAGGATGCATGGCTAGCCACCTTAGACCTAAAAGAGGCCTACCTCCACATTCCTATTAGGGAATCATGCAGGAAATACCTCAGTTTCAGGGCAGGATCTCAGCACTTTCAGTTCTCTGCGCTTCCCTTTGGCTTATCTACTGCTCCCAGAGTTTTCACAAAATGTCTGGCTCTGGCCATTGCCTTTTACAGACAAAGGAATATCCAGATTTGCCCATACCTGGATGACTACCTAATCCAGGCAGACAGCCAAGAAAAGCTGCTCAAGCACCTGGCCTTTGTAAAGTCCTTACTCACCTCCCTAGCATACACAATCAATGAAAAGAAATCCAAACTGGTACCCACCCAAAGGATTATATTCCTGGGAGCAAGCTTGGACACAGCATCCCAGATGGAATTTCCTTACATTAGAAAGGCAAACTTTCCTGACAGCCTGCTTCTCTCAACTAGCCACCAGACCCCAGCTATATGCAAGGAAAAGCCTGCAAGCTCTGGGTTTCATGGCATCTTGGATTCTACTCATTCCATATGCCAGACTGCATATGAGGAAACTTCAGTGGTACCTAAAAAGCCTTTGGTGTCAACACTCTGAAGACCTGGAGACTCTAATACCTATAATACCTTGCCTAAGAAAAGATATTCTTTGGTGGACAACAGCATGCTCCCACAACAAGGGTCTACCTTTCTCGCCACTCAGGCCCTCACCACAGACACATCAGACTATGCCTTGGATGCACACCTGGATGGCAGGTGCATACAGGGCCAATGGAAATCACAGCAAATCCATCTGCACATCAACCAAAAAGAGATGATAGCTGTCCAGCTCACCTTGATAGCTTTCAAGCCCCTTATGTCCCCAGGGACACTCCTGATCAAAACAGACAACACCACTGTGATGTGGTATATCAACAAGCAGTGAGGGACTCACTCCTACCCTCTTTGCAGGCTGGTCATGACCCTTTGGTACGCAGCCTCTGCCATGCAGCTCCACCTGTTAGCACAATTTCTACCAGCTTCTCTCAACTCTCTGGCAGACCACTTAAGCAAAAATCTTCTGGATCCGTACGAGTGGCAGCTCAACAGAAGAATCTTCACCATAATAACTCAGAAATGGGGCACCCCGAAGGTCAACCTCTTTGCCTCCCACACCAACCATCAGCTCAGCAGGTTCTGCACCAGGGAGCATCACTGCATGGCTTGGAAAGTGGATGCCCTGTCCTTCCCCTGTGTCAGTCTATCGGTTTATGCCTTTCCTCCACTACCTCTCATCCCCAGGGTACTGCTCAGAATAAGGGAGGAAAAACCAAGGACAATTCTTATAGCTCCAGACTGGCCTCCCCAACACTGGTACCTCTTGCTGCGCAGCCTGTCCCCACTGCCACCATGGCATCTTCTTCAGATTCCAAACCTCCTGACCCAGAGGGAAGGGGAAGTCATGCATCCCCAATTGCAGACACTCAGTTTGGCAGCTTGGCTTATTCCATAACCCCCGATTAATCTGCCAACATCAGTAAACAGGTTCTCGATGTTATACATGAGGCCAGATGCTCTTGCCCTAGCACTGGAAAGTCTTATGCTGACAAATCGAAAAGGTTCTGCACCTGGATTCAGGCTAAGGGAGCTAATATGGCACAGCCCTCCCTCCCATCCTGGATTACTTATCTGACCCGCTACACAGTGGCCTCTCTTTTCCCTTTATTAAAATTCATGCCTCTGATATCTTTGCTCATTTTCCAGCTGAGCGACCCCTTTTCTCTCACCCTTTAATCAAACAGTTCCTAAGAGGGGCTAGCAACTTCAGACCACCAGAAGAGCACCAACCCCAGCTTGGGACCTTAACTTTGTGTTGGAAAAGCTTTCCCTACCCCCTTCGAACCAGCCTCTTCAGCTGAGCTAAAGTTTCTCTCCTGGAAGACAGCTTTCCTTTTGGCCATCACTTCAGCCAGAAGGGTCTCCAAGCTGCAAGCACTCATGGCTGTGGAACTCTTCATCATCATCCATGCTGACAGGGTATCCCTCAGGACTAACCCATCCTTCATCCTCAAGGTGGTGTCCAGTGTGGCTCTCAACCAATCCATTCATCTGCCCACCTTTTTTCATAACCCACAGAACAAGGGGGAAAGGATCCTGCACTCTCTAGATATGCACAGACAGCTCAGATTCTATCTAGACAGGACAAAATCCTTCAGAAAGTCTGATCAATTGCTGGTTAGCTTTGCTGCAGGGGCAGAGGGCAAACCCATCTCCAAACAAATGCATCCATTTCTGCTACAAACAACATGGAAAGCCTCCAGGACTCACTCTACCAGAGCAGCCTCCATCTCTGCAACTTTCCTCAGAGGAGTCCCCACCAGTGACATCCTGGAGGCTGCCACCTGGACATCTGTTCACAGCTTTACCAAACACTACCACCTGCCTATCTTCTCCAAATTCAGGGCAGGGTTTGCCTCTGCTGTCTTGCAGGGCATCCTAGCCAGCCCTTAGTTTCCTGGACTGCCTCCACCCATTTCCTCAGCTTTGGGAATCAACCCAAATGTGATAACTGCAACAGTGAAACGCAAAGAACATAAGTAGAGTTGTGTACACTTACCATAAATGTAGATGTTTGAGTGTATTCACTGTTGTTGCAGTCCTGGTTTCCCTCCCTCCATCCCCTCTTCTTTCTTCTTTTTCCTTATAAGGGACATATTGGTATTTACTTTCTACTGGTGGGGTTTTCCTCCTGAACCTGGCTCTCACTTGGGGGCTTCTGACAGGTTAAGGCAAGAAAAACTGATGAAATGGTGTCGGCTGCCTTACTTTATACTACTGGCGACCTGACATCATTCCTGAAGCGACAGCAACTGACACAGAAATACTAAGCCTCTGGTATTCGGGCCAGCCGAGGACTACCCAGGCAGGGACAACCCAAATATTATGACTGCAACAGTGAATACACTCTAACATTTACATTTATGGTAAGTGTACACAACTTTACTTTTGATGTTGCAGTACCTCTGATTATTCCTCTTGCTTAGAGGTACTATGATCTTTGCGTTAGTATATATAAATAGTAGGGGTAGAGAGGCAAAGACTTCCTGAAAAAAAATTCTCAAAACATGTAACAATAGGTTTCATAATTTTCTGTCATTAAAATCTCTGGTTGTTTTTGAAGTAGTGAGACTCGCACTTTTTTAGGGAACCCTCCAATACGGATATTTGAATCCAGCTGTATTGATGCTTTTCATGTATGTACAACACATGATCCTGCATCTCTGTGCATATTGTCTAGTAACTACTATATCTATTGCTGGATCTCTTGTACCTATTTTACTTATAGAGGTAATTATGTATGTAGTCAGCATGTTAAGTTCTTTATATAGAAATTGTAATATTGTGTATTTTATGGGTTTTACATTCGTATTGTTCTGCATTGCCTATATGCTTGTCTCTTTCCCTTTTTTAATTTTATTAGTGTGGGCTTTTATTGGTGCCCTTTACTTCCTTACATTTACAGTGCAATGAAAAAGAAAGCGATCACATAGCTTAATCTCTCATAGCTGAGCTGCACTGTAATGGTTATGATTTGAGTGTAGTCTTGCACACACTTGGGGATATCTCACTGCTAAAGAGTGTAGCTGAGGGCAAACATTTGCCTCTGGAAGTCGTGTGTGTGTATATATATATATATATATATATATATATATATATATATATATATATATATATATATATATATATATCTCACTGGCCCAGTAATCAAGGAGCCTCAATCCTCACCACTGGCAACAGTGGGGGATGTACACAATAGGAGGATGACAAGTACACACACAGTAAAGTGCAGTTTCCCTTAAGAGCACACAGAGACCACTGTCATGTATGGTTTCTCTCCTTTTCTCCAGATCCCCAATAAGACTCCCCACTGGCACAGCTATAGGGTTGAGATCTCAGCTGAATGGCCAAGCCAAAAGCTCCAGCACCCTCTCTGTCCAACCAGTGCTTTGTGTCCCTGTCCAAGTAGCTGACACACACACACACACACACACACACACACACACACACCCCTACCTGGGAAGGGCTGGCACAGGTTTACTAGCTATACCCCCTTCTACCCAGACTATAAGGTAGTTCCATTTGCCACCAGCCACTACTTATCAACTACTTTAAGGCCCTTACCAAATGGTGTCCAATCCTGCCGTGTAATGTTACTATTATCCAAATGGTAGTCTGATCAAGCAAGGTTATAGGAGTGGCCTGTACACTGTCACCAAATAGATATGCAAGTACTCTAAGGACTCTGGAGGGATAGATTCCCTTCACAGAGACTTCCCTTACTATGGAACAGGGTCCAGATCTACATAAGACAGAGCCCCTCACTATCACTCTTCAAGAGGAACCTTGATGAGTAGATGGGTAACAGAAAGTTCACACTGGGGATCACATCAGCAGCACTACTAGATAGGGACCAAGGGTACTAGCAAGCTAGTACAAGGTCTAGGGAACTACTAAAGGGGTGGCGAATACCGCACAACGTGGCTGGGCTAATATATGCCTTCGGGCAGATAGCCTAGTACCAACCTATGAACCTAACAGCTTACATATGTCTCACAGATATCAGCCATGAAGATAGGTTTAAATTTATTTAGTAATAAATAAAATATTCGGTAAATCCAATACATTTACTTCAGAGTTCAAAATCACAGGAAATATTTTAAAACAGCATCGCAGGACAGTCTCAAATAAATGGAGAAAACATCTAAACTAATCTTTACTATATTCCTATCTATATCTAAAAGAGATACTATGCCCTAAATCTTACTTACAGCAAGGCAAGTGCAGATGGTGGTGATGAGTGGATGTTCTTGCTAGGTCCAAGACAAAATACAAAATGCACAGTCTGTCTTTGAGAGGGTTCTTAAATTACTATCAAATATTACTGCTGAGTTAACTTGGATGACATCACTTTTTGTTACCTGACTTCAGTTCCCATGCTAAAACAGAAACTAACAGAATTTAACATTTCTGTGTGAAAAATACATATCTCTCAGATGTTTGCAGATATTAGAAGTAGTAAAACAAAAAACTTTTACATTTTAAACCTAGTAATTGCTTCTCTTTCAAGACAATACAAAAACTTCTAGCTCTAGACATTGTGTCTGCTACACTGAAACTGAGACCGATATTTTATAGCACAATCATAAAGCAATTTAATTTCCATTTTAGTTTATACTGTTAAAACATACATTTGCACAGGTATATAGTTTGTATGCATTTCTGTTCTAAGTCAGCAGGGCATGCTGCGGTTACATGTTAGCTCAGTACATAACATACAGATGTTATGTGATCCTATCTCGCCTACATTCTGACTGATGGGTTCGGAGCCGATCCCTCGGCTCCGACTCGGCACGCTTATGCCAAAGAGCGAAGTCTCTTATTGGCTGAGCTTACTATATCCCAGGATGCACCACTACCAGTCCCCAAGATCTCGTTTGCCGCTAACTAGCGAAGACGTGGTCTCGAGCTGGCTGAGCTGAGTAGTATTTTACTTACTTTTTTCTGTCAGAAATTTGCTGTTCCTATCATAAAAAGCTGTTTTAACGGCTACTCTGTGCTTTGTGTAGTGATTGGAGTTTTTTTTGTGAAAACTTGTAGTGTGATTGGGCGTTGGTTTCTGATTTCAGGCCTCCTCCATCTGTAGGGCCTTTCCCGGTCAGTCAACCCCTCTCAAACCTTTGGGGTTTCAGATCCCCTTGAGTTTATTGTTCCGGATTGTTTAAATCGGCAGTTGTAAACTGATTTTTGTAGAGTCAGTTAAGTCAAGTCAAATTAGGATAGTGTTGTTCTTGCTGTCAGAGAATTACTGCATTATTGGTCATAATGTCTCAGAATCCTAGGCCTTCGGGCTTTAAAAAATGCACCAAATGTAATTTTAAAATGTCAATCACAGATGACCACTCTCTCTGTGTTTATTGTTTGGGTGCAAAACATTTACAAGAGTCATGCAGCGTGTGTCACGCTTTTTCCTCGAGGGTCCTCCAGGAGAGGAAAAATAAACTCATTCTTAAAGGCTTAATAAAACCCTCCTTTGAAGAAGCTTTAGCATCCTCTCCATCTCCAGCTAAAAAGAAAAAGGCGTCGGCTCCGACCAGTCCGTCGGATCCGGCCGCCAAAAGACATAGGCAGGCTTCTCCTTCGGCTCCAAGGACTTGGAGCCGAGGGCGAACAGTCTGCCTCGATGCCACCAGTCTCGACTCCTCTGGCTTCGGAGCCGATGGCTGGGGCATCGAGGCGGGTCACCTTCGGCTCCACTGGTCTCGAGCCGACAAGGGTTGCCCGCCAGACACTTCCTCCTCGGCCCGAAGTCCTCCTTGGCACCGATGGAAACTAGTGTGGTATTCCTTCGGCCGATAGTCATCGAGTCGCCTCGGAGCCGGTCCCCTAGCCCCTTGGGGCCGTTGGAGAGGCCATCTCGAACCCGTTCAGTATCCTCTAAGTCATCGAGG
Organism: Protopterus annectens; assembly: GCF_019279795.1. Classification (NCBI taxonomy): domain Eukaryota; kingdom Metazoa; phylum Chordata; order Ceratodontiformes; family Protopteridae; genus Protopterus; species Protopterus annectens. Next base: position 449,516,294 of record NC_056746.1, on the reverse strand, counting down.
ATGTCGGATTCGGATATAGACAGGGTGCTCCAAAGACCGTTCCAGTCCCCAGTCTTTCAAAATTTGTTTCGCTCCGACCCAGTTGGCTTCGGAGCCGATAGCCCATGCCCATCCCATTGCTATTCCTCCTCCGACCGCTGCTCCGTGGAGCAGGTGCTGTTGGAGCCGGTGGAGATCTTAGGGTCGGCTCCAACCCTTACTCCAACCCGGGCCTTCGGGTCCGAGTTTGGTACACGGACTTCTTCGGCTGGACCCGGGGGTGATGTTTCGGGACCTATGCTATCGGTTCCGAGCCTCCTCTCGGTGCTCGGCTGGGACTTCCGTCTGCTATCATGGCTCGGGGACCGGACACTCCCAGGATTCTGGGGTCCGGCTTTCAGAGCTATGAGGAGTGCCTTGGCCAAGTCTTCGCCATCTCTCCGGCTTTACCGGCACCTTCCCTGGGCGTGGAGACTGGGTCTTTGGCAGTTCCCTGTCCGTAGACAGCGGAGCCCCTGGGCCTGAGGTTACCCCCATTGGGGGTTCCCCTCCTCCTGAGGGTTCTTCGGAGTTGTCTTCAGAGGAACCCCAAGGAAGAGATCGTGCAAGAGGAAGCACGTGGACTCCCGAGTCTATTACATCGACACTGATCTTGATGATGCGGAGGGGTCCCGAAGTCGCCCTCGGATGATGTCTCATTTACAGACATCTTAGAGATCCTCAAACAACGAGGCGGCTGGATATCCAAACCCCCTCTGCTGATGAGTCAGTGCTCCTCAAGGCCTTTGGGGCTCAGCCCTCCGCCTCCTGGGTGTCTCCGGCCTTCGACGAGCTCCTGGATTTAGTTTGTCGGGCGTGGGAACATCCAGATACCGTGGAACCAGTCCCTTCTCGTCCTAATAAATTTTTGTCTGCCCCACCCGAGAAGGAGTTCCTCACTAAAGGCGTGGCTGTAGATGCCATGGTGGTGGCATCTGCTACACAACAGGACGTGGCAGAGGCTTCAACGTCCGTCCATCCTCCTAATAAGGAGTCTAGGAGTATGGACAGGTACGGAAGCGCACCCTGACTTCAGCGGCCTTTACTTTAAGGTCTCTGAATTATTTGGCACATTTTACCAGGCTTCAGAGGGATCTGGTCAAGGAGCTGTCAGATTCCTCTCGGTAACCTACCTGAGCAGCTAGCCCAGTCGGTTAGCTCTCAGTTGGCTATCCTTACGCCAATTTCTAACTCGTCCATGAGGCTCATTTCATATGCGGCCGAAGGGGCGGTAGAGCGGCAGGCACAGGCGTGGCTCACGGAGACAAGCCTGGCTCCGCTTGTGTCAGTTCATGGAGGCCTTCAAGTCTTCCTTCACGACGCTCCCTTTGATGGGTCCTCTTTGTTTGGACCTAAGGTTAAAGACACCCTTACCCGCTGTGAGCAAGAGGGAAAAACTTTATCTGCTGTAGGTGCCCGTTATTCCACTCCCTTCGGCCTTATCCCAAGGCTAAAGGAGGAGGGAAGATGTGGTTCCGTAAATCACGTAAGTTTTTCCTCAACAGCAGGAAGATTCCCTTCCAGAGGCAGAGGACGGGAAATTTTTCTGGGAGACGCCGTCCCAGAGGCGCAGAGGGCCCCGCAATTCTGGAGACCGCGAGTCCTTTCGTGGCTCTTCAGCCTCCCACACTCGTGAGGGATTGCCCGGCTGTGCTGCTCGAGCCAGTCGGGTGCCGTTTGCCAAGCACCTAAAAGCCTGGGAGTCAATCACTCAGGACAGATGGGTGCTTCGGATCATTGCCGGAGGTTACACCATCCCATTCACATGCTCACCCCCACCGTCCAAAAAAATCCCGGACCCACCACCCAGTCAAAGGGAAATTGCAGCCGCAGAAGCTTTAAAGCTGCTAGAAAACGGAGTCATCCAACCGGTGCCCACAGACCCGATCGGATCCGAAATTACTCGAGGTTCTTTTTAGTGCCAAAAAAGACAGGGGACCTGAGACCAATTTTGGATCTCAGCAGACTAAACCAATCCGTCACGAAATCCAAATTCGAATGGTCACGTTACAATCCATTCTCCCATTGTTGGAGAAGGATGTTTGGATGTGCTCCATAGACCTCAAGGACGCCTATTATCACATACCGATACATCAGGCGTCCAGGAGGTATCTGCGCTTCAGCCTGGGAGACAGTCATTTCCAATTTTGTGCACTGCCCTTTGGTCTCACCACAGCCCCCAGGGTGTTCACCAAGTGTTTGGCAGTAGTGACTGCTCACCTGAGGAGTCTTGGATTCCAAGTGTTTCCCTATCTGGACGACTGGCTCCTGACTGCCACCACCAGGCATCTACTAATGGACAACCTCAAAGCCACCATCTCCCTGGGTGCTACCCTGGGAATTACATTCAATTGGTCAAAGTCTGTCTTGCTGCCCTCTCAGCGCATAAGATTCATAGGAGCAGAGATAGACTCAAGATTGATGTGCGTTTTTCTTCCAACCGAAAGGATCCAAACTTTACAAGGCCAGGTTCAAGCCCTGATTTCAAGATCCAAAGCCCCAGCCAGGATGGTCCTACAAGTTTTAGGTTCGATGTCTGCCACGGTTCTTCTAGTTCCTCTGGCAAGATTGCACATGAGGATTCTTCAGTGGCTATTGTCAACTCAATGGTCCTTTCAGGACCTTCCCCTCAATCATCCCATTATGATTACAGAAACATGCAAACGGGACCTTCGCTGGTGGCTTCAGACATCCAATCTAAATCAAGGAAGTCCTTTTGTTATTCCCTCTCCAGTGGTCACCCTGACGACAGATGCCTCCCAGACAGGGTGGGGGGGGCATTGTCTGGGCAGGTTAGTTCAGGGCTCCTGGCTTCCAGACGAAACTCTTCTCCACATCAATGTATTGGAGATGAGGGCTGTACTTCTGTCCCTACAGGCCTTACACAGGTTTCTCCCTCAGGGCATAATCGCCATCCACACAGACAACATGTCGGTGGTCTGGTATCTAAACAAACAAGGAGGGACCAGATCTTACCCCTTTGCAGAGAGGCCATGAGGGTGTGGGAATGGGCTGTAGCTACCAGCCATTTCTTGGTAGCGACCCACATTCCGGGGAAATCAAATATATTGGCAGACAGATTAAGCAGAACAATTCTCTCTCCTCACGAGTGGTCCCTAAACAAAACAGTAGCAGCTCAGGTTTTCAGGAGATGGGGGACGCCGTGCTGCGACCTATTTGCAACACCACTAAACACGAAGTGCAAAAGGTTCTTCTCCTTGACTCCACATCAGGGAGAAGCAGCTATGGATGCTCTAGCACAACCTTGGCCAACAGGGCTACTTTATGCCTTTCCTCCAATTCCACTTCTCTCCAAAGTCATTCAAAAAGCTTCTCAATTGGGGTCCACAATGATACTGATTGCCCCATACTGGCCTCGTCAGGTATGGTTTCCCTACCTGAAGAAACATGCGGTGGACGATCCGTGGACTTTAGACCTAACTCCGGATCTGTTAATTCATCAGTCGGGACGACAGCATCAGTCCCTTCACTCCTTGAAGTTGACAGCTTGGCTCCTCCACTTCCGACTTTAGTCAGAAGTCACACATTAGACCCGGAAGTTATTCACATTTTATCTTCAGCCCACAAACCCACCACTAAGAAATTGTATCTCAGTAAGTGGAAGAGGTTTGCTATCTGGGCTCAACTCAAGGGCTTAGACCCTATCACTGCTCCAATCCCAGAGGTTTTGAAATTCTTAACATCCCTGTTTAATCAAGGATCTTCTGTCTCTACTATTAAAGTCCAACTAGCGGCTATCTCTAAATTCCACGAATCCATGGATCCTCCATTGATGAGCAGCAGACTATGCAAAACTTTCATTAAAGGTGCGGGCCTGTTAAGACCCCCAGTTTTTCATCCTGCCTCCGTGGGATCTTGATTTGGTGCTTCGTGCATTAACATCTTCCCCTTTTGAACCGGCTGCTACATGTGAGTTAAAATATCTGTCTTGGAAAACTGCCTTCTTAGTTGCAATTACTTCTGCAAGAAGAGTTTCAGAGCTTCAAGCCCTGTCTATTAAACCACCGTACTTGATTTTCCACAAGGATAGAGTATCACTTAGGCCTAATCCATCCTTTGTCCCAAAGGTCTGTTCTAATCTCTGTCTCCAACAATCTCTAGAGCTACCAGTTTTCTTCCCAAAATTCTCCAATGAAGCAGAATACACTCTCCATAAATTGGATGTTCACAGGCAATTGCGCTTCTATTTGGACAGGACTCAGCAATGTCGTAAGTCAGACCAGCTGTTTGTGTCCTTCTCAGACAATAAATTGGGTAAAACCATCACAAAGCTACTATCTCCAAATGGATTAGAGATTGTATAACTCAGGCTTATTCTACTTCGAATAAGCAGCTTACAACATCTATCAAAGCTCACTCTACCAGAGCTATGGCGACTTCTATAGCTTTTCATTCCAAGCTCGCTATATCGGAGATTTGTGCTGCGGCTACTTGGTCCAATCCGCACACTTTCATTTCCCACTATAAATTGGATGTGGCATCTAAAGGGCGAGCATCATTTGGTTCCACGGTACTCAGGAGTGTTTTCCAGTGAGCCACCCAGGATTCAGGTGCTAGGACGCTGTCCCATCAGTCAGAATGTAGGAGATAGGATCACATAACATCTTTTAGTTATGTACTCACCATAACTTCAGATGTTTGGGATCCATCTCGCCACATTCCTAATACCCACCCTCCTTCCCCCTGCCTTGGAGATCAGAAGAGATTGAACGGTTTTGAGTTATACTGTTTTATCTTGTTTCATCTGACGATGTTATATAAGCAGGGCGTGCATGTGTGCATGTATGCGGACAAACTAGATCTGGGGGACTGGTAGTGGTGCATCCTGGGATATAGTAAGCTCAGCCAATAAGAGACTTCGCTCTTTGGCATAAGCGTGCAGTCGGAGCCGAGGATCGGCTCGAACCCATCAGTCAGAATGTAGGCGAGATGGATCCCAAACATCTGAAGTTATGGTGAGTACATAACTAAAAGTTCTGTATACATCATCTCAATATTCACAAATGACATAGAATTATTTACAAAATTCCAGATAACTGGGCTGGCTATGTGTTCCTGTAATTGTATGCACACATGGTGCTGTGTTATCAAAATCATTCCCTATCATGACAATCTGTAGGGATACCCTCAAACATACCGACTTGCTGGCTTCCATTTCCACCCTCCTAGTCATGGTGTACCCTAGCCAAAGGTATTTGGAATGGGGTCCCTCCTAAAGCTCTGACTGGAGTAGACTGCCCAGGTAAGTAGTGCTCCTCTTTAACCATTGCAGGCTTCACAATAGTTAGGTCAGAGGCTGTCTCTTAGCAATAGCCTCTTTCCCATTTACTAAGATAGGATATAACCTCTTGTAGTAGTGTGGTACCCTTGTTGTCTCCAGACAACTTACTGCTGGCATTTTGTCATTCCCATTTACTGGCTCTCCCACCTTTTGTTCCCCACCGTGCCTCCATAGACATCTATATGCTACATGGCCCCACCGGTTACTTTTAAAACATTTAACCCTTGGTCCTGGACATGTGTCTGTACTAGTGGCTTCCCCTGCTACTGCCGGACTCTGTTGGGGCAGTCTGGGCTGCCCACCATGGGTTCCTTTAGACCCTTGAGCAGCTCTGGGTGTGCCTTTCCTGTACAGTGACACCCTGCTTGCTAGGTATAGCTCTCCCATCTTCTCCAACTCATCTGCAGTATTGCATTGTCTATTAGCTAACCAGATTCTCATGTCCTCAGGCAAAGTGCTAAGGGCTTGTTCTCTCACCAAAATGTCTGCCAGCCTTTCAAAATGGTGACCTGACATCCACTCACCCACTTATGAAAATAAGTGCGTAGTTCACACGCACTTTCATCTGCCTTGCGTCTATGCTCATAAAACTTTTTCCTGTAAGCTTTAGGTGTTAACTTAAAACATTCCAACAAACAATTCTTGGCTGTATTATAATTTAAGCAATCGTTATCAGACAATTTAGAAACAGCAGTTACAGCTTTACCATGGAGTAAGGGGGTCAGGAACTGCACCCAGAGGCCTTCGTCAACATTATATTGTTTAGATGTGCTTTCAAACATATGAATGAAACTGTCAAAATTATCCCACTCTGTAAATTGTGGAAGAAATTTACTGACCTTTTTTGCTTTTGGGGTTTGGTTATTCCCTTCCCCATTATTTCCATGACACTGGTGAAGGGTCAGCATCTCCTTTCATGTTGTCTTTCATTCTCCTCAGCCTCTAGACGTTGCAGTTTCTCATTTTCCTGAGCCTCTAGACGTTGCAATTTTTCATTTTCCTGAGCCTCTAGACACCTTAGTTTCTCATTTTCCTCAGCCTCAAGATGTCTCAATCTCTCTGCTGCTTCAGTTTCCAAATGCTTGGCCTCCAGCACAATTCTCTTTAACTCCAGACGGATTTTTTTAAGTCAGCAAAAACAACAGCAAAGCAGCAAATACAACGAAGAAACAAGACCAGGAACCCAGTGAATACAATTTATTCCTCTCTGATGTCTCGGCATACACTGCCTTCTTGCAGTACACAAATTTGGATTTTTTAAAGTCCTTTGTGGAATGGTTGAGCTGCCCTTTTTCTGGGAGTTGTACCTTTCCAAGGCCAGCCTGGTTGTCATCCTGATCGTTGGTCTGCGATGCATCTGTTCCCAAAGCTGCAATCATTTCTGCCTTAGGTTGGCTGCACCAGTCCTTTAGCCTGGCACATCTCAGCCAACTGACTCTTTATCAGCTTGCCATACTCTGCTGACATGCTTGCCTGCTCTCCTTGACTAGCTAAGCTAACAAAAAAATAAAACCATTGTGATGTGAAACTCTGAAAGTTCACTGCATGGTTGATTGAGAGTACAGACACCTTCAATGACCACTGTACACAGGCTACTGGAATTCAATATCTACACCACTGAAAGCCAATTATGTGATGTGGCTATCCCACGACTGCCAACCAGTTAATATGTGTGACACCCTAGCACTGGCCCACTAATCAAGGAGACTCGATCCTCACCACTGCCAACAGTGGGGGAGATGCACAGTGGTTATAAAAAGTTTACACACCCCTGTTAAAATGCCAGGATGTGAAGTTGTTCAATCTCGCCATTCATTCTTGGCTCTGAACCCATGTTTAAGAATGAAGGCGAGATGAACAACTCACATGGAACGTTATGGTAAGTAAATAACTTATTTTTTTGTAATATAAAACATGAGGCCACAATAAATCATTTCAAAACTTTTCCCACATTTAATGTGACCTATAACCTGTACAATTCAATTGAAAAACAAATCTGTCAGGGGAAAAAATATAAACAATAAAAGACGTACAATACTGGTTGCATAAGTGTGCACACCCTTAAACTAATACTTTGTTGTGTGCACACCCTTAAACTAAAACTTTGTTGTGTGTGCACACCCTTAAACTAAACCTTTGTTGAAGCACCTTTTGATTTAATTACAGCATTCAGTCTTCTTGGGTATACACCTGCCATTAATTAGAGAGATTCTGATTAACCCCAAATAAAGCTGTCCTAGTAGGATTTTCCTGACATTTACTCAGTTGCCTGCTACAGCAAAAGCCATGGTTTGCAGAGAGCTTACAAAGCATCAAAGGGGATCTCATTGTTGAAAGGTATCGGTCAGGAGAAGGGTACAAAAAAAATTCCATGGAACACAGTGAAGGCAGTCATCAAAAAGTGGAGAAAATATGGGACAGCAGTGATGTTGCAAAGAACTGGACATCCCTCCAAAATTGATGAACAAACAAGACGAAAACTGGTCAGAGAGGCTGCCAAGAGACCTAAAGCAACACTGAAGGAGCTGCAGGAATTTCTGGCAAGTACTGGTTGTGTACTACATGCGACATTCTCCTGTATTCTCCATATGTCTGGACTGTGGAGTAGGGTTGCAAGACGGAAGCCTCCTCTTACACAGAAAAACATCCAGGCCTGGCTAAAATTTGCAAAACAATGCATAGCCTCCCAAAAGCATGTGGGAAAAGGTGTTATAGTCTAATGAGACCAAGGTTTAACTTTTTGGCCACAATTCCAAGAGGTACATTTGGCGTAAAAACAACACTTGGCATCACCAAAAGAACACCATCCCCACAGCAAAGCATGGTGTTGGTGGTGGCAGTATCATGTTTTGGGGTTGCTTTTCTTCTGCTAGAACTGAGGCTTTAGTCAAAGGGGAGGGAATTGTGAACAGTTCCAAATACCAGTCATTTTTGGCCCAAAGCCTTCAGGCGTCTGCTAGAAAACTGAAGATGAAGAGGAATTTCACCTTTCAGCACAGCAAAGACCCCAAGCATACATCCACATCAACAAAAGAATAGCTTCACCAGAAGAAAATTAAAGTTTTGGAATGGCCCAGCCAGAGCCCAGACCTAAATCCAATAGAAAATATATGCAGTAACCTGAAAAGAGCTGTGCACAAGAGATCCCCTTGCAATCTGACAGATTCGGAGGGCTTTTACAAGGAAGAGTGGGCAAATGTTGCCAAGTCAAGATGTGCCATGCTGATAGACTCCTACCCAAGAAGACTTAATGCTGGAATAAAATCAAAAAGTGCTTCAACAACGTATTAGTTTAATGGTGTTGAGCACACAACAAAGTGTTAGTTTAAGGGTGTGCACACTTATGCAACCAGCGTATTGTACGTTTTTAATTTTTTTATATTTTTCCCCTAACAGATTTGTTTTTCAGGTCACATTAAAGGTGATTTCTTGTCTTATTTTTTTATATCACAAAAACCTGGCATTTTAACAGGGGTGTGTAAACTTTTTATATCGACCATACAGTGGGAGGATGACAAGTACACACAATAAAGTGCAGTTTCCATTAAGAGCACACAGAGACCACAGTCAGCCTGGGGCTGGTTTCTCCCTCTTTCTCTAGATCCCCAGTAAGATTCCCCACTGGCAGAGTTACAGCATTGAGATATTAGCTGAGTGGCCAAGCCAAAACCTCCAGCACCCTCTCTCTCCAACCAGTGCTTTGTGTCCTTGTCCAAGTAGCTGACACACACACGCACACACACACACACACACACACACACACACACACACACACACACTTTGAGATTTGATTTATGTGCAAACACACACATACACACCTGATAAAGCCTGGCACATGTTTACTAGCTGTATCCCCTTCTGCCCAGACTATAAGGTAGTTTCAGCTGCCACCAGCCACTACTTATCAACTACTTTAAGGCCCTTACCAAATGGTGCCCAGTTCTACTGTCTAATGTTACTATTATCCAAATGGTAGTCTGATCAAGCAAGGCTATTGGAGTGGCATGTACAATGTCATCAAATAGATATGCTAGTACGCTAAGAGCTTAAATATGTCTTGCAAATATCAGCCACAAACATAGGTTTAAATACATATAATAAGAAATAAAAGAACAAGACAATACTCCGTAAATCCAACACAAACTCAGAAAAACTAGAACTCGCAACAAACCAAATGTCCAAAACCACAATAAAGTTCTAGTAAGGCAGTCACGATCCAATGTTCGATATTCTTTTATTCAATCACATAAAAGACAACAGGTTTAGCGCTTTCATCTACGCAATCGTAGACTTCATCAGAACACTTGATACACTTTTAATAGACCTATATATACTAAAATAACCGCCAAAAACTTGCAATTAATCAATTAAATATTCTTACTGGCTTAAAGTCACAGTTATTTTGTCAGATACTTTCATAAATACCTAAATAAACTCTATCCCTATTAGTAATATGATATTATAAAATTACATAAATAACACTAACATATTTTAAATTGTATATTAAAATATCCAAAATTACATCATTCTTAGACATAACTAATTACATATATTTTAAAACTACTATATGTACATAATATACGAACATATATTCACTTAATTAAATAAAAAAACACACATCAAAGTTCATAGTTCTGCTTAAAAACCTTTATACTACTTAATAACTATATTATTAGCATGACACATTTTTTGCATATATATATATATACAGCATCTACTACATATAAAATTGATTGCATATATTTTATATATTCTATGCTTATTAATATATAATACCTACAATAATTACTAAAAAACATATATACCAAAAAATATAAATTACAAATACTAGTTTCTTATAGGGGTTTGGTGGGTATGCAGTCATTTAGTCCTGGAGGTGTTGCTGCGTTTAACCTAATTTGCCACTTGATTTCCTTTTCTGAAACAAGTGCCTTAATATCAGATATTAAGGCACTTGTTTCAGAAAAGGAAATCAAGTGGCAAATTAGGTTAAACGCAGCAACACCTCCAGGACTAAATGACTGCATACCCACCAAACCCCTTATAAGAAACTAGTATTTGTAATTTATATTTTTTGGTATATATGTTTTTTAGTAATTATTGTAGGTATTATATATTAATAAGCATAGAATATATAAAATATATGCAATCAATTTTATATGTAGTAGATGCTGTATATATATGCAAAAAATGTGTCATGCTAATAATATAGTTATTAAGTAGTATAAAGGTTTTTAAGCAGAACTATGAACTTTGATGTGTGGTTTTTTATTTAATTAAGTGAATATATGTTCGTATATTATGTACATATAGTAGTTTTAAAATATATGTAATTAGTTATGTCTAAGTAAGAATGATGTAATTTTGGATATTTTAATATACAATTTAAAATATGTTAGTGTTATTTATGTAATTTTATAATATCATATTACTAATAGGGATAGAGTTTATTTAGGTATTTATGAAAGTATCTGACAAAATAACTGTGACTTTAAGCCAGTAAGAATATTTAATTGATTAATTGCAAGTTTTTGGCGGTTATTTTAGTATATATAGGTCTATTAAAAGTGTATCAAGTGTTCTGATGAAGTCTACGATTGCGTAGATGAAAGCGCTAAACCTGTTGTCTTTTATGTGATTGAATAAAAGAATATCGAACATTGGATCGTGACTGCCTTACTAGAACTTTATTGTGGTTTTGGACATTTGGTAAATCCAACACAGTTATTTCAGAGTTCAAAATCACAGGAAATATTTTAAAACAACATTGCAGGACAGTCTCAAATAAATACAGAACACAGCTAAACTAATATTTACTATATTCTTATCTTTCTCTAAAAGAGATGCTATGCCCTAAATCTTACTTTTACAGCAAGGCAAGTGCAGATGGTGATGATGACTGGATGTTCTTGCTAGGTCCAAGACAAAATACAAAATGCACAGTCTCTCTCTCTCTCTCTCTCAGAGAGTTCTTAAATTAATATCAAATATTACTGCTGGGTTAACTTGGATGACATCACTTTTTGTCACCTGACTTCAGTTCCCAGGCTAAAACAGAAACTAACAGAATTTAACATCTCTGTGTGAGAAATACATATCTCTCAGATGTTTGCAGATCTTAGAAGTCATAAAATACATTTACATTGTAAATCTAGTAATCACTTCTCTTTCAAGGCAATACAAAACTTCTAGCTGTATACATTGTGTCTGCTACACTGAAACTGAGAGAGAACTTTCATAGCAGAATCATAAAGCAATTTAATTTCCACTTATCTTCTTGAGGTTTTGCAAGTTAACCCTTTTATGTTCTAGTTTCTACTGTTAAAACATACATTTGCACAGATATATAGTTTATATGCATTTCTGTTCTATGTCAGCAGGGTATACTGTGGTTACATATTAACTCAGTACATAACATACAATTCTGTATGAATAACATCAATACTCACAAATGACATAGAATTATTTACAAAATTCCAGAGAGCTGGGCTGGCAATATTTCCCTATATCATATATATATATATATATATATATATATATATATATATATATATATATATATATATATATATATATATATAGATATATAGATATATATATATATGGGTCTACTTTACTTACCCAAAAAAACAGATTGCAGACATTCACTTCACTGAGACAAATACACCCAGAAGGCTGACATCCAGAACACTGACATTCCGACCCAAGGTAAGTAACTACTTGGCCAGCCTGTTGAACTTTGCCCATTACCCCCGTGGTAGTGCGATCTCAGAGTTGATATATTTAGTTAGGTGGTGTGTGGTAGGCAAAGCCCCTCACATAGTTTTTTATTTTTTTTCGGGATGGCGAAGCGGTTACTTACCTCAGGTCAGAATTTCGGTGTTCCAGATGTCGGCCTTCTGGTTTGTCTGTGTATTCGTCTTGGTGAAGTGAATGTCGGCAATGTGGTTTTTCGGGTAAGTGAAGTAGATCTATATATATATATATATATATATATATATATATATATATATATATATATATTGTGTGTGTGTGTATGAATATATGTGTATATAAATATGTATATATATATATATATATGTGTTTGTATGTGTGTGTGTATATATATATATATATATATATATATATATATATATATATATGTATATATATATATGTATATATGTTTGTGTGTATGTATATATATATATATATATATATATATATATATTATATATGTCTATACATATATTATATATGTCTATACATATGTGTATATATATATATATATATATATATATATGTTTGTGTGTATATATATATATATATATATATATATATGTGTGTGTGTGTGTGTGTGTATATGTATGCATATGTGTATATTCATGAAATTAATCCAGTCTTTTTGTCCAGTTTCTGTGGTACTGCAGAAAATCTCTGGTTTTATCAGTGTGTGCTGTATCCTAACTCTAGTAATTTTTTAAATAGCTCTTCTTGAGAAGCATTGTGTTCAGTCAGCCTTTTCTTAATTTCAAATCTGTTTTCTTGCAGTGCTATCAGTTAATCTGAATAGCTAGTCAATGCTGCTTCTATGTTTTCCAGCCTTTTGTTGTTTGAGTTGATATGTCCCTTCAATTTTCATTTATTTTACACTCGTTTGAGTACATTTAATTCATTTTTCATATAAATTACTGGAAGCCATGTCCTGTACTATATCTGGAACTTGAAATGTTTTGTGCTGAACAGCTGCAGGTTTCTTTCCAGCCAGAGTTTTCTCTTCACCTTTTCTGGTTCTCCAAATTTTCTCTTTGCTGGAATCCTGTCAGTGTAATTAATAGCCATTGACTCACTGACTTCTTGCCAAAAAGACAGTTTGAATGACCTTTTTTTTCTCAGTTTATTTTCACATTGAGAAAGTTGAAATCAAGATGTCGGCCAATGTGCAGCCATCTTGAAACTCTTGTATTCAAAGCTGTTTCTGATATCAAAAAACACTTGTCAATGGGGACCCATCCTAGCTCTTGCAGGCCTGAATCATTTTGTGAAGCACTCAAAATTTAGAATTTTGATATTGCAAACCTTATTTTACCAGCTGATGCAGGATGCTTAGTTACTGTGGACATACAAGGATACTTGCTTTCTGGTTATTTGTTGCAAAACCCGCATGCAGAAGCTGACATTCCTTGTGAGGGAATTCCACTGTCCGTTCACAAATTCACTCCCTTGCTTTTAACCATTGCAGTGCTTCTGCTGCTGCTTACCAAATGTCTTGCTTCTGTTTTTTTTCCCAAGTCGTATCACTGGAAGTTCATGTCTGCTCATATTTGAATGTCTTCTGCTTTTAGATTCAGTGCATTCCGAAGCTAGACCTTTCTGCTACAAACATTTTAGTGTTTCCATGATCTGGAGTTACTTTCAAGGAAAAGTCCTATCCGACCCTATCTTGGATTAAGTTGTTTTTGAACACATTTTCAAGCTGCAATTTAACATTGTTTAATTTCTTCATGATAAGATGCAGCTGATGATAGACTTAAGTTTAACAAAGCAGATTTCCTAATTGCAAAGTCCTTGTTTCCATGTGTTTTTCTGTACTGATGATTTTAAGTGTGGCACTTAAAACAAAATCCATTGATGCTTAGGAATATTTAAGGTCTAAATTCTCAATCCTTGCAGCATATTTTTAATCTGATCCCTTCACTTGAAATAGAGTTTCATAAGTGGATTCTTTAGATTTTAAAAAGTAAAGGCCTTCTTTGTGATCCTACAATGCTTATCTAGAAAATAACAGACTCCTTTGTTGGCGTAGGGCGCTCCTTTAGATTTTCTTAGAATTCAGAGCTTGATGGTCTTATCCCAGAAGAATCATCAAGTATAAGTTACAAAGAAATGTTGGCAGTTCATTTGGCTGTCTTAACATTCAAAACATTATTGAAACCAGAGTTCTTAAAAGACATCCACAGGGATCACCCCAATTGTGCTACATCTGCAGATAGGAGGCACCCATTTCTTTCCATTTTTCAGAATAATTGACTTTTTTGGGAAGATGCGCTTCAAATGTACTTGTTTCTTTAGACAATTTCTATCTCATAATAATCATGACTCTGGACACCTGAAACAGACAACTCTCATTCTTCTGTGAGTGGAATTATGCAAACAGACTTTTCTCGTAATAACTTAAACTTTATGTTGTCTAGATATAAATCTTTTTAAGTGTCATCTGAACTGTCATCTTTGTTTTTCTCATGGTGTAATCCCAGCAAATCCATGTGCATTGAAGGCCTACACTTCAAGTTGAAAGCAAGGACTTCTGCATACTTTTCTTCAAGCTCTTAATTTTTAGGACTTGTATTTAAACAAAATAAGGAATAAGGTCAGGTTTCATTTAAATGTATTTTGTTAGACAAAAATACATTACCTTTGCACAAGTCTAGAAGTGCAGCCATATTAAAGCTGGCCTTCACAGTTTGCATACAGTTTCACTTTCAATCAGTTAAAAGAATCTTCAGTCAACAATAGTAATACGAACAGAATGTGTAGTATGTTGAGTACAACACGCTTGTATGGTACAAGGCTTGGGAACTAAAATCAGAGAGGAGTGTAGAAATTTACAGGATTTTGGTATTAGGAGATAGTTCAGACAGAGTTAGTTCATTTGGACTGATATGCAGAAAGCCATTGCAGTGCAGATGTTCATCGTGTTTCACTGTTGCAGTCATTACATTTGGGTAATCTGCTTGCAGGTTGCCCTCAGTCGGCCTGATTAACTAAGTCTTGGGTCCTGCGTTGGTTGCTGTCCCTTCTTCCATGATGTTTCAGAACCAAATTATTCAACTAAAAGCTAAGCACCCCGTTGGGGAAACTTTGTCTTGCTCCTTACCGATGTCAGTAAAAGTTAATAATTGCATTACTTGTGGAAAGCAAATACCTCATAAAGATTTTCATTGGTACTGTATTCCTTGCCTAGGCCCTGACCACGATGTACATTGCTGTCGGTTTTGTGCTTTATTTAATAAGCGCACTATCCGTCATCGGTATATTTTTGCCTCTAAATATTTCGGTTCTTGGTTTAATTATCCAGTAATGTCGTCGGTTAGCCATGCGACTACCGGGATTCCGAAAAAACTCAAAGATAAAGACAGAGGCAGGCTGCCGAGGTCCAAAACTGCCGACGACGCTTCTCCTAAGCCAGTCACCAGGTCGGCTGTACTCTGTGAGGTGCTTTCGCAGCCCCTGATACCTGCTACTTCTGATTTACAGGCCTCTACTGAAACCCATTCGGAGTCCGGTATGCCGCGAGATGCTTCAACTATGGAACCCGTGGATGTCTCTACCGTGGATGTGTCCGGAGCCGTTGTGCAGGCACTGGCTTTTGAGGGTGTATTCAGGCCTACAGACTTGCATATTAAATCAACGCCTCCTTCATTACAAAGGCCTAAATCTCGATCCATGTCTAAAAAACCGACGCCCAGGCCACATACTCAGGCCTCTATGCCTAAAAAACAAATGATAAGAATGGCTGAAGATCTAATAACTTTAATCAGGGGTAGCCAACCCCCCCTTCTAAAAGGCCTAGGACTGAGCTTGATTATGAATCTTCTGATCAGGATTCTGTTTTTCTGAGTCTTCTGATAACCTGGATTTGTCCTTACCTACTTATGAGGATTCTGATGCAGAGGACTCTCGTCCCTCTGCTTCCCCTCCTGAGGATTTTTCTTTTGGGGAAACCTTACATACTCTAAGGGAGTATTTTCACTGGGAAAGCCAGGAATTTTCTGATTTGAAAAAAGAGGCTTAGGGATTTCCTTCTCCTACCTTCAGCATAGGCCTTTGGCTATTCCTCCTGTACTAGACATTGTTGATGATGCTTTCTCGGAATCCAGTTATCCCCTGATTCCCTGCCTCCTGCTCCCAGTAAGCCTGACAGATACTACAGGGTCCCGGAGTCCCACAAGTTCTTTTTCAAAAATCCTATTGCAGATCCAGAGACTATTTCACAGGGGCCCAAGGGCATTAAGGCTTCTACTGCTCAAAATTCTACCCCTTCTGATAGAGACTCCAGGGCAATGAATAAATGGGGTAAAAAGGTTTACACTTCAGCAACCTTGGCCGTTAGAGCTTTAAACTGCCAATTTCATATGTTAAAATCTCAGCAACATGTTATTGGACTGCTTAAACAGAAAATTATGTTGATTCCTGTTTGGGAAATAAAGGCTGCTGTTACTGGGTCTGTGCTTAGAAGGCATGCTTGGCTTATGGAGCAATCTTTGCGTGATCATGTTAAAGCTAAATTGTTGGTTGTTCCTTTAAATCAGGACCGCCTGTTTGGCAACACGGCTGAAGAAGTTCTTAAAATGATGGAAGATAAAGCCAAATCTATGCAAACTGTGAAAGATTTTTTACAAGTTCAGCCTCATAGATTTAGTAGGCACTGGCCCTCTAAGAATTGGTCCTTTCCAGCCCCTTCCAGGTCTTCTCAAGCCAAACCCAGACACAGTAAAAAACCCACGTTTCAGTCCCAGGGGACCCTCAGAACTAAGCAGTGGGGGGGCATCCACTTCCAAGTCTGGGAATAATAAGACTCCCCCCTATGGTAAACTGTCTCAATGACTTCCTTTTAAAATTTCCAAGCACTTATCTTCTGACTGCCTGTTTGGGGGGAAAGATTGCTCTTCATGCAAAGAACTGGGAGCTCATTACCCAAGACAAATGGGTTTTAAATATAGTGTCTCAGGGATACAAATTTCACTTCCACACATTGCCAATACCAAGTGAGTGGCCGGACATACCCCCAAATCATTGGGCAGAGGCCCAAAAACAAGTGCTTTCTCTCTTAAGCATGGGGGCTATTCAACTGGTACCATAAGGGGAAGAGAGACAAGGTTTCTACTCAAGACTTTTCCTGGTACCCAGAAAAGACAAGTCATGACGTCCTATCCTGGACCTGTCTACTCTAAACACCTTTCTGGAGATTCCAAAATTCAAGATGCTAACTCTTCACCAATTACTTCCTATGCTAGGCAAAGACTCCTGGTTGGCAAGACTAGATTTAAACGAAGCATACCTGCACATCCCAATCAGGGAATCTTGTTGAAGATACCTATGCTTCAAAGCAGGCTGTACACACTATCAGTTCTCTGCACTGCCCTTTGGCTTATCTACTGCACCCAGGGTATTCACAAAGTGCCTAGCTCCAGTTATTGCAATTTGCAGGCAAAGAAGTATTCAAATATACCCATACCTGGATGATTGTCTAATTCAGGCAGAACGCCAGGAGATACTTTTGAATCATCTGGCCTTTGTAAAAAGGGTTCTAACTTGTCTGGGGTACACCATAAACGAAAATCACAGCTAGTACCCTGTCAAAAAATTACATTCCTGGGAGCAAGCTTGAATACAACTTCCCAGATGGCTTACCTCATGCCAGAAAAGCAAATTCGTTTGACAGCCTACTTCAAACAAGTGGCCACAAAAACCCTGCTATCTGCAAGACAAATACTGCAAGCCTTTGGGTTCATGGCATCCTGCATTTTTCTAATTCCATATGCAAGACTGCATATGAGGAAACTACAGTGGTGTCTAAAAAGCCTATGGTGTCAACATTCTCACAGCCTAGAAACAATGATTCCTATCATACCTTGCCTACGCCTAGAGTTCCTTTGGTGGGCAGAGGCCTGCCACCAAAACAAGGACTACCTTTCACAGCACCCCTTGCCGCCCAACCCCTAACAACGGATGCATCAGACTATGCATGGAGGCCCACCTGGCAGGGAAGTGCATTCAGGGCAAATGGAACCCAAGTCAAATGCACCTGCATATCAATCAAAAAGAAATTTTAGCTGTACAGAATGCTCTGACAGCCTTCAAGGACTACATTCTTCCAGGACAACTAATGGTAAAGACGGACAACACCATGGTTATGTGGTACATAAACAAGCAGGGGGGATACACATTCTTACCCCCTCTGCAGACTAGCCATGGCATTGTGGAACACAGCCTTGAGCTACCAAGTGCACCTACAAGCTCACTTCCTGCCAGGAAAACTAAGTACACTGGCAGACAGACTAAGCAGAAACCTCATGGACCCACACGAGTGGAAACTGGAACCAAGGATTTTCAACATGTTGACAAATGAATGGGGGAGCCCAGATATAGACCTGTTTGCCTCTCCCCAGAACTACCAATTGGACAAATTTTGCACAAGGACTCCCCACAAACAAGCCTGGAAATTGGATGCTCTGTCCTTCAGCTGGAAAAACCTGTCGGTCTATGCCTTCCCCCCGCTATTTCTGCTCTCCGAAGTATTACTAAAAGTCATACGGGACAAACCAAGGATGATTTTGATTTCTCCAGACTGGCCATGCCAACACTGGTACCCCCTCATGCGCAGTGTGTCACTGTTATCTCCATGACACCTGCCTCAGACTCCTTCCCTGCTGTCTCAGCAGGAGAATCAGATTCTGCACCCTCAGCGTCCAACACTGAACCTTGCAGCCTGGCTAATTACTTATACTCTCCTTTACCATCCCTCAGCAAGCCTGTGATGGATGTCATCTTAGAGGCAAGGAGGCCTAGCACTAGAAAATCTTATGCTGAAAAATGGAAAAGATTCTGTGCCTGGAACCAGTCTCTAGGGATGAGCACAGCAGCGCCCAATTTACCTCAGATTTTACAATACTTAACTGAAATGCTTCACAAGGGCCTGTCTATTTCCTCCATTAAAATCCACGCCTCAGCCATTTCACCTGATTATAACACAGAACCTCTCCTCTTCTCTCATCCACTGCTCGAACAGTTCCTCAGAGGGGCCAAAAATTTGAGACCGCCCAGAAGAGCTCCAACCACAGCCTGGGAACCTTAACTTTGTCTTGGAGAAACTCACTCTACCTCCTTTCGAGCCAGCTGCTACTGCAGACTTAAAATTTCTTTCATGGAAAACAGCTTTCCTTTTAGCAATCACTTCAGCTAGAAGGGTATCTGAATTACAGGCCCTTATGGCAGTGGAGCCTTTCATCATATTTTATGCAGACAGGGTGTCACTCAGAACTAATCCATCGTTCATGCCCAAGGTGGTATCCAATGTGGCTCTTACAGTCCATTCATTTGCCAACCTCCTTTCCCAATCCACAGAACAAAGGGAAACGGATACAGCATTCCTTGGATGTGCACAGACAACTTAGATTCTACTTGGACAGGACTAAACCTCAAAGGAAATCTGAACAACTGCTGGTAGCATTTGCTGCAGGGGCAGAGGGGAAGGCTATTTCAAAACAAACCATTTCTAAATGAATAAGCCATTGCATTAATTTCTGCTATAAGCACCATTTAAAAACCTACCCCACAGGGGATCAGACCTCACTCCACCAGGAGGCTTCATCTACTTCTACAGCCTTTCTCAGAGGCGTTCCTACCAGGGACATCCTAGAAGCCGCTACCTGGAGTTCTGTACATACTTTCACCAAGCATTATCATTTGCCAATTTTCTCCAAATCCAGAGCTGGCTTTGCCACTGCAGTCTTGCAGGGCCTTATAGCTGACCCATATGCTATCTAAACTCCTCCTCCCAATCATAGCTTTGGGAATTTACCCAAATGTAATGACTGCAACAGTGAAGCATGAAGAACATAGTACAGTTGTGTACACTTACCATAAGTATAGATGTTTGAGTGTATTCACTGTTGCAGTCCTGGCTACCCTCCCTCCTGCCCCCTAACTTATTTTGGCTATACCTCTGCTTTCCTTTACTATGCTTGAAAGCCTTTTTGGTGTATTTGCTTTTTTGTTGGAGGTATACCTTTGTGCTTTTATGTTTAATTGCTTCCCATTAGGGGGGCACCTGACATCTGAGGCAAGAAAAACTGATGTAATGGCGTCGGCTGCATGTTTTATACCCCTGACGACCTGACACCATGGAAGAAGAGACAGCAACCGATGCAGGACCCAAGACTTTGTTAATCAGGCCGACTGAGGGCAACCTGCAAGCAAATTACCCAAATGTAATGACTGCAACAGTGAATACACTCGAACATCTACATTTATGGTAAGTGTACACAACTGTACTTTCTCAGAAGTTTGGTACAGACAAACAAGAGTGAGTAGAGAAGTCAGGTCAAATATCCAGCATTCCAGAATATTAATATTATTCAGGAGGATAGGAATATGAGTTCAGAAACTATGGAGATAATTATCATCACTGTTATTGGAGACAGTAATTATCACATTCTGAGTACATAATTTACGGAAAGTATAGTGAATGCAGAAGCTGCAGACATTAAAATTTGGTTCAGGTATTGTTGACATCTACGTCCACTGTACATAATGAAACATTCTTAACTGAACTACTGTGTGTGCAGACTTTATTCTGAAAGGTACAAAAGACTTGGCGCATTAGAGAGAGACTGGCCCAAGTTTGGGTACCAAACAGATAGATTTTTATTCCAGTATCTTTCAGTTATTTCCAGTTCATTCCAGTATTCTACAGGCATATCGATTCTTACACAAGCAGTGATGTTTATTGCTCCTTACTGGTTGAGATGGCACATATTTATTTACTAATATGTTAGTCCACCCATCTTCTTGCCTGTTCATTTTTATAGAAACATTTTCAACTCATGTAGATTACAGAGTGTTGTAGCACAGCCTCAGATTCCTCAGTTTGACACTATGGAAGATCTCAGGATGATTCCTTAGCATGACTTTTCCTCAGGTTTCAAGAGATTTACCACTGGAAAAATCTTGCTTATGTGAATGAAAAAGGTCTACTTCAAATCAAGACAAGGGGGTTGATGCAGCACCCAATGCCCTTCCTTAGATTCTTCAGTACAGTATTGTTTTGTTAAATGCTGGCCAAGCCTCCTCTTCTGTGCAAGTATATCTGTTTACTATTTCTGTTGTAAATTGTCATTGCATTCCTACTGTTTATGAAGGAGCTCTTTCTTTTAAATTCTGTGAATATCCCTTCTCCCTTCTTTGAAGATCAATTTTCATTACTGAGAAAATCACCACCTTTCTTTGACCCTTTTTCCTCAGTAAATTTTGAGTACCTTTCTTCAGGCGGTATTTATAGTGTTAACTGTAGCAGAACTGCAAACCTTGTATGTATAAATAACCCAATACATCCCAACACAAAGCCCTTTTCATTGCAGACTACTCCTTTTATACTAAATATAGTCACTGATTCCATCCAATGACTTGTCTTTCTCAGCTAAGAGAACAAAGGTGATACAGTTTTGTTAACAGTGGATAGTCACAGATGACGCAAATTAAGGTAAAAAGAAAAATTCTGAAAGGCTGACCAGCTTTTTACATTGTATGAATAGTAAACAGAGTTCACCATTTATTTAACAGACCCTTTCCATCTGTTTGTTAAATGTATTTTGTTGTAGCTCATACTGCTAGACTTTGACTATAGTGCTTATACAACTTTCCAGGAGGTCAGCATGTGGTGCTGCAGGCATTTTCAAAAACATTTTTCCACATTTTTGAAGCTGCTACCTTGACTTTAGTTCACACAGTCACGATGCACTGAGAATGGAAGGTTCATTCTAGGCGTAGTGCAGGATTTCTTTTAGCAGTTATGTAAGGCATTTTGTAGATCACTCGCCCATTTCTGAGAGCTGAGGATGCTTGGTATTTAAACATATTTGTGATACTTTGGGCAAACACTGTGCACTTGTAAGTGCACTCATCGTAACAAATGCCCTAATATATAGGCCTTTCTAGAGGAAAGACTGTCTAATGCCATCCCTCTAATACCTTGTAGTCTTGGGAGGTTTATATACTTTGTAAAATCAGTAATGCCTTTGCCCTCATCTAATTTAGATGGATCACTAACCTAAACCAGTCTGCCAAGATTTTAACAGTTATTGACAAGATAGATATCTCTCTTAGCCACATTTCATTGCCACTGCAGCTCACCAGATTTTTAAAAATGGGTAAAGGCTACTCACAGGTATGTTCTTTGTAGACTGAGGAGAGGTTGTAACTTATTAGGTACATATTCACATTATCCCTTTTATACCTGTCTCATATTGACTTCTGTATGAACCTTTTAAATATTTTATGCTTGTGTATCTATGTCATTTGTCAGCTAAGTAGGTGGGCTGATGCAAGTACCCTTTTCAGTCATGACCTGGGACAGAGGAAGTAGACAGATGTACAATAACTTAAGTAAAGTGGGAAAAAGGGCAGTGTGTTTCATTAGTTAAGAATATATATATATGAATATTTAGGTGGTATTTTGAACCAGCTAATCTTTTATTAACCTGCAGATTTCACCATCAGTGAAGTTTTGACATAAATGGAACTGTGTTTACAAACTCATCAGACTGCTGAATGCTGTTATACAACAGACGACTGTTAAATATCCATGTCCTCATTCTGAAACTAGAATGCTGTCTCCTATTTAGCACTTTCTGTAAATCATGTAATATAAAGTCTATCAAATGCCACAGCAAAATATACATGTTTACCACTCCTGTGTTTAGTAAACTTCATTCTTTCTTTTTACTAAACAGGACTTTTTTGCCACTTATAACTTATAGAAAGGGCAACTCTTGCTTGCATCTAGATTTTATAAACTTCTACATTTTTCAGTTTTGCTGTTCTCCTGAAATTAACCATACCTCTTCAACTGAATATTACCCACTTAGGTCATCATTCCAACTTTTCTCTTTTTGTTCTTGCTGCTTCAAATAGTGCATTCTGAATATTATCCCCTGAAAATTGGAACTCCATCTCTCCCGAGACCTCCTTCCATTTCTACGTTTAGAGTTGAACTGCACAATCATTTATCTCTTGGCATGTTTTTTACAAAT
The DNA here is from genome assembly GCF_019279795.1 of Protopterus annectens. NCBI lineage: Eukaryota > Metazoa > Chordata > Ceratodontiformes > Protopteridae > Protopterus > Protopterus annectens. The sequence goes on along the minus strand of NC_056746.1, from coordinate 449,493,182 downwards.
GTTATATGTTATGTCTACAGCCTAATAAGTACTCTGTCTATTTGATCGCCATCACCACACTTGTGCCATTTGTTGGAATTCGTAGTAACAACCAAATTTAACTTCAAACTAACCCTTTTCTTGCTCTTACTCTTAATCTTAATTATAAAGCCTTTCACTTTCAGTATTTTTTCTCCCAAGTATAAGTCAAAATCTTCCTGGTTTTCTGAATGCATGTAGACTTTTTACACATCTTTCTTCTAAACAAATTTTGTATTGTATTTCCACATAAATTAGTTATGCTTCTGCACCATTAATAAGCAAGAGTTGTATGCTTGAGGGTATCAGGACCAACTTGTATATTGCTGCATAAATGTCTTGCAGTATGTTTCCCTTGGACTGAATTTGCCAGTATTACTTCATAACAGCACTTTCATGCCTTACTCACTGTATTCTGTTACAGAATAAACTGCATGTTCTATTATCTTAGCTTTTACTACTGCTGATTGCTTTTGGTCCACTTTGAGACTAAAAAGGGCCCTGCAGTCCATTTATTTTCTTTTTCAAAATTTAAAATTTTTCATTTATGCATTTACTGTTGGATAAGTTGGTGAACTTTATTATAATATCAGTTGTTACCTAGACTATTTTAATTGCTATGTATTTCGACTACTTTTGAGGGTTTAGCCTTTAGGGAACCTTTTTGGTAAAGTGCTGCTTGCTGTCCGGCCCCTCCTTGAATTTCTTGGGGCGGGGGAGGGAATTCTTTTAGCACATGCAATGCATGTTTTGCAGCTGGTCTTCCTGTAATGGTCTTGTGTCATGACTCTTAACAGCACAGCCTTGCATTCACAGGGGTGTTAAAGCTGAAAATATAGGGCAGAGGGAGTAATAACTGTGTGTGTTAAATCTCAAATCTTTTTGCAGTTCTTGTAAATGTGAAACTATTTTGAACAAGTATTATGTTAAGTAAACTTAACACTTTACTTTGAGCAGAATTCCAGAAGTATCTATTAAGAAGTTTGTTTGTTCTACTTAACCTTCCTAGTTTTAAAGATTGTTTTGATTCTCAGATGATTCGGAATTCTCTCCCGCTCTCTCTTTCTGTGCATATGAGACTACAGGGTAGGGTTAGAATAAGAGTTATGGAGGATGACAGATAGCTCTATGTGTGTGTGTGTGAGAGAGAGAGAGACTACATCAGTAAGTTTTCTTTTTTTTCTTTTTTTTTTTTTTTGCGCACAACACTTTATCAAAGCAAGTATTCTTTTTAATTGTGCACTTCTATAATGACTGCATTTGTTAATTGTTGTTTGTCAAATAAGGTAGGTATTAAGTGTTATTAGTACCTTGTACCTCTTTACAGAGATGTTAGTACCTTACTTAAATTTTAGTTAGTATTGTAGTAAGGATTTTGTTGTGCTTGTGAAGTAGTGCTGGCAAATATTGACTGAATATATACTTGGGCAGCATCAGATATACATGGGGAGTATACTTTTGTCAGAAGAATACCTGGTTCATACAATGTCCTGAGCTGGTACTATGAACCAACACCCCATCTGCTCAGCTCTTCAAGTGAAGAGCAAAATAAAGGCACTTAATTGGAATAAGATCTACACCCCCCCCCAACTCTTCCATTAAAGTGCAAAAAAAATGACTTTCCTTCTACTGGCACAGCAGACAGGTGGCCAGATGCACAGCATGCACCCCCATCCCTCCCACCTCAACCATTCAGGCCCTGTTTCTGTGCCCTGCCCCTAACCCCCCTTCAACTTTTTTATTTAAAAGAAAAAAAGTTTTTTTTTAAACTGTCGCAAACTGTTCACTATAAATATAGCAAACAGTTGATACAGTTTATACTCTGCCTGCATGGAACGCTACAGTGTTCTTGTTTTAATTTAATATTTTTTTCTTCTTTTTAAATTGTAGTAAACTGCTTACTACAGTTTAGATTACACGCACAGTGCTACAGTGCTCAGGTTTGACCACAAGTACAATACTGGCTTTTAAAAGCCAGTATTGTATTAAAGAGAGATTGGCTGATAGAGCTACCATCGCATTGCTCCCAGGGCCCTTGGCCTTCTCGCCCCACTCTAGCTACCCTACTGACTTTTATATAGTGGCAGTAGTTTGTCAGCTTCATAATATGGTACTTTCAATTCTCTTTTTACATTTTTCAGTTGGGATATTGCAGCAGAAAAATTCATGAGCCCAAATAAATGTGTGTCTGGATTCCTTTAACCTATCCAGCAGGTCTGTAGTCCTTTCTAAGATGCTGTACCCCTTCATCTTGCAGCATTAGTCTTGGATAATGTCATTTATTCTTAGTTCTCCACATGGTAGATACCTACCTATAACTGTATATAATAATGATTATTCAATTGACAGTTTAGTCCAGAAACGTAAGTATTCAGCCTTTTTCCTAGTGTTCTGCTTTTAGAATGCTTATATATGAATTTCTGATACTCTCTTACTGGGTATAGCAAAAAAATAAAAGTAAAAAAAGACCCACTTGTATCTGTCACAATAAAAATTACCAATTAGGACTTCTAGAGTGAAGCCATAGAAAACACCAGCTCTCTCAATGCTGATTGTGAGGAAAGTAAACAAATTATTTAGTATAGAAAGAAAAGAAAATAATAGTGCAAGTGAAGTAAATACTGAAGGAATTGCTGAATTGACTGTCTATAAAGAAGAACTTGAAAAAAAAAGGAATAAAATGGAGAGTTGCAACCAGGTATCACAGAGGTTCCAGAGGTATAAATAAATTGAACAGAAAAAATGTCTGGTCACAAACCTGATAAACTATTTTGAAGGATGTCCTAGAAGAAATAAAAAGGATGAACTCAGCCCTGTAGAAATTTCTGGAGGAAACACAAGGTGAATAGATTCAGTTCTAAGTAATCACACAAACACAATAAGGGAGCAATTCCAGCTGAGATGTGAGGAAATGGAAGCAAGATTGGATGTTATAGATGAAATAAGTAAAGGATTATCAAAATTTCAAGTTAGAGCCAACTGCAGAAATAATCAGTGTTTAAGCAGGCAGATATGCCCTATGTCCCTGCCCGTATTTGATCTATATTTTATGGAGAAGAAAAGAATGCTATCCCAGGGAGTCATTCAAAGATGTGATGATTAACCAGGAAAGACCACGATGGGTGACCTTCCTAGATAATGAGATTACAGAAAAATATTGGGAGATATAGTATGGATGCCATAGACAGCAGTCAAGGCTATAAATCATATACTTTTTATTATTATTAAACACTTTTATTGAATTATGACTTGTGACAAATTGCATTTATATAGAAGTAATCAAACTATATTAACAAGTTCACATTTGCAAACATTATACTTCACATGTGTTGCTATATATCCTATAATCTAAGCAACATTACATAAATTATTCAGTTCCTGCCCTTTTTTAAACAAGAAAACATCTTTATTAAACCATGAATACGACATAGCCAAGCATACATTCATATAAACGAAAACAAACCACATTGGCACAATCCTAGTTGCAAGCATTTTACATCAAAACCATACTAACACACTCCCGGTTGCAAACATTGTACATCACTTATAATCCACTCAGTCATTTTCAGTCAAACATTACATAGCTCATTTAAGTCCTGCCTTGTTTTAAACCTCATTCTTCCCTTGTGTGTATTCTTCCCACAATTTCAATGTTTTCCTATGTAGTTTGCTGCTACCTTTTTCCTAAGGATCTCAATTCCAGTTGTCTGTTGCTATATTCACTACTTCTAGTATAGTTGGTTTAGATTTTGATTTCCATTTTCTAGCAATTGCTTTTTTTTAGCAGCCAGCATAATTAGACACAGCAAGGCCTCACCATGTCTAGGCAATTCTGGTTCTGTATCATAGCTCAGAAAAATCCTCTCCCTCATCACACCAATCTTCCCACCCAACATCTCCGACAGTGCATCCCACAATCCTTAATGTCTGAAAATTCACTACACTCCCAGAAAATGTGTTCCCAATTACCTTTCTTCTCTGTCACACCTCCAACATTTGCTGTCTATCTGAGGAATTGGGGTATAGAAATATCTATGTATACCTTTCCAAGCAAAAATCCTTAATCTTCTAGATTTTGTTGCATATTTGGGAGACATACATATATCCTCCCATTGTTTCTTTGTGATTGCTTATCCAGTCTCTCTTCCCAATCCTTTCTAACCTCCTCTGATTGATTCTTATAGGCGTCATGCAATATTTTATATGCTCTACTAATTATTCCTTTTTTAATAGCAGCATGTTAAGTTGTCTATCTCGCCTTCATTCTTGCTGGATGGGTTCGGAGCCGACCTCGGCTCCGACTCGGCCACTCTAAAAGCTCGAGAGTTGGTTCCACCGGCTCGAGGCTCCCCTTATATCCCACAATGCTAGGCGAGAGTTACCTCAGATCTCGTTTGCCGCTACAGCTTCGAGGTTGGTTGTTTCTACCGGTTCTTGGTGAGTACTATTTCTTCTTGAAATTAGTCTTTAAAAACCCCTTTAATTTAATATATTTACTTAATTTAGTGTAGTTTAGAAAACTTTTTATTCCCTTCCATAAAATTTCCGTTTCTTTTCCTCAAGAACCTTTGGTTCTTCCCTTGGGCCTATAGGCCTTTCCTCCCCTAGTGGAGTGTGTGTGTGTATTATTTTAGTTAAATTACTAGTACTGTTTTTTATTATAATTAACCTGACAGGGTGTAACTAGTGTGTTTGTGTGCGTGTTTGTGTACACCTGTTCAGATAAAAATGTCTAAAGAAGCAAAGGTCTCCGGATTCAAGAAGTGTGATGCGTGCTGTTAGAAAATGTCTCTGACAAACGCTCACACTTCTTGTGTCTATTGTCTGGGGCCTTTGCACCTGCAGGACTCCTGTGCTGTGTGCCATGGCTTCAGCCCCAGGGTCCTGCAGGAAAGAAAGAATAAATTGATTCTTAGAGGCTTACTCAAGCCAGAGGATTCCCTGTCTGTTTCAACAGGGAAGCCCTCTAAGGCATCTAGGTCTTGGCGGCAACTGAGCCGAGACCTAAGGTTTCTCAACCTTTGCCTTCATGGGCTCCGGCTGGAGCCGATAAGTCTCAGTCCACAGTTTCTGTGGCCCCTGCCCGGCCGGAGCCGAGGTAGTATTCCGTGTCGGCTCCGACCAGACCTTCGGAGCCGACAACTAGGAAGAGGTCCAGGTCACCATCTCTTGGCTCCGTTCATTCGGCTCCAGGATCTCCCCTGCTGTCTGAACGGAGCCAAAGATCTCACTCCTCTAGGTCATCGAGGCTGTCGGATCATGACCTTCAGAGGGTAGTGAGTCGACTACTTAAGTCCGAGGCACTGGCCCAGATGCTTCAGAGCCCGACTCATCAGTCGATGCCTGCCCGGTCCATCAACATATTCCTCCTTCGACTCTCTTGAGCTCGGAGCCGGGTCGTCGGAACCGAGACTGTGATTGCGCCGGAGCCGATACAACTGTCTTCGGCTCCGTCTGGCTCCGCTTTCTTCCTTGGAAGAATCTCGGCGCCGACTTCCTCGTCGGCTCGAGGGGTGAGTGGCATCGGACCCTTGTCCGACCCCCTCTCCTCGGTGCTTCGGCGCTGGTGAGTTCGGCTCCATCGGCCTCGGAGCCATCACTGTCGGTGCCGAGGGGTTCTTAGCTTCTCGGAGCGGGACCTCTGGCTCTGCCTGACAGGGGTGCATTCGAGGTCATGCGGAGTGTGTTAGAGCCTGGCTCTACTCCACAGTCTGCTCCGTCCGCCCCTCCCTCTATGGTGCCTCAGGCTAAGTCGACTCACTCCCTCATCCCAGACCGCAGAGAGCCAGCTCCTCAGGAGCCCCTGTGGGATTTCATCCTCTTCTGAGGCCTCTCCTGATTTGGCAGAAGAGCCCCCTCGGAAGAGGAAGTGTAAGAGGAAACACATTGACTCACCTGAGTCCATCACGTCAGACACAGATTTGGATGATTCTGAGGGTTCCCCCCGTTCCCCTTCTGAAGATGTCTCATTTGCAGACATTCTGGAGATCCTGAAACAGAGGGAAATTGGCCAGCCCTCAACCCTTCGGAGGACGAATCTGTGTATCTTGAGGCGTTTGGCTCTCCTCCTTCCACCTCCTGGGTGTCCCCCCCCCTTCGACCCCCTTATGCAGGTGGTTGCTAAGAAGGCATGGACGGCTCCTGATTCAGTGGACCCCACTCCCAGGAGACCCTCTAAGTTCATAACAGCTCCAGCAGACAAACAATTTTTAACAAAAGGAGTTTCTGTGGATGCTATGGTGGTAGCTGCTGCCACAAAGAAGGAGCTAGCTGATCCTTCAGTACCTGTCCATCCACCTAACAAGGAATCTAGGTCCATGGATAGGTACGGGAAGCGGATGTTCTCGTCAGCGACATTTACCATGCGTTAAGCTGAACTACCTGTGCCATTTTACTCGTCTTCAAAGGGACTTGATCAAGGAAGCGAGTGAAATGTTAAAGGATCCTACAGCTGCGGGTTTCCAAGATAAGATGAACACGCAGCTGGCTACCCTTAATTCCATAACCAACTCCTCCATGCCTTCTTTCTTACGCGGCTGATGGAGCGAGCAGAGCCGCAGGGACAGGTGTGGCCTTACGTAGGCATGCCTGGATGCGGCTATGCAATTTTGCGGACCCTTTCAAGACGTCTTTCACGAACTCCCTTTGATGGATCATCTCTTTGGTCCTCAAGTGAAAGAAACCTTGACTAGGTGCGAGACTGATGGCAAGACCCTTTCTGCCGCCGGAGTCCGTTTTCTACTCCTTCCAGGCCTTACCCCAAAGGCCAGAAGGGTGGAAAGATGTGGTTCCGTAAACAATCTCAAGGGACTTCGCCTGACGACAGAGTCGCTTTTCCCACCAGAGGCAGAGGTGGGAATAACAATGGTAGACGCCACCCTAGGGGCAGGGGGTCCGCAGAACCAGGGCAATCGGGAAGCCTTCCTGACAAGCCCTTTCAGCATCCCTGAGGTGTTGCCCGACTGCCCATCTTCGAGGCAGTGGGGAAGATTGTCACTGTACCCAGAAGCCTGGCTATCCCTGACTCAAGACAAATGGGTACAGTCCATCATTTCAAGGCTATTCTATCCCCTTTCTTCGCTTTCCAAACCAGTCAAAAATCCCTTCCAGATGTTCCACCCGGCTCAAAGGGATCTAGCAGTTTTGGAAATTTCAAAACTGCTTGCAAAAGAGCAATTCAGCCAGTTCCAGCAGACCAGCAAGGATCCGGAATCTACTCAAGGTTCTTTTTAGTTCCAAAGAAAACAGGGGACTGGAGACCAATTTTGGATCTCAGTGTCTTGAACAAATCAGTCAAGAGAACAAGATTTCGGATGGTCACGCTGCAATCCATCCTTCCCCTTTTGGGCAAAGGAAACTGGATGTGCTCTATAGACCTTCGGGATGCGTACTATCACATAAAGATGAACAGACGCTCCAGAAGATTCCTCCGCTTCAGGCTGGGAACCAGTCATTTTCAGTTCAGGGCCCTGCCCTTTGGTCTCACCACTGCCCCGGTGTTTACCAAATGCATGGCAGTGGTAGCTTCTCACCTGAGACGACAAGGATTCCAGGTGTTTCCATATTTGGACGACTGGCTCCTCACAGCTCCCACCAAGCATCTCCTTCTGATGGCCAGAGATTACACTTTTCGCTTTGTCAAAAGCTGGGTATTTCAATAAATTGCGAAGAGTCTGTTTTGTCGCCTTGTCGTACTATTACCTACATAGGCCAAAACCTAGATACGATAAACATGTCTGCAAGGCTAACTCATCAGAGAATATCAGACATTCACAAATTGGTATCACTCCTTCTCAACAACAACAGAATCAAAGCCAGGTTAGTTCTAAAGGTGTTGGGAATTATGGCAGCCATACCTCTCCTTCCATTAGCCAGATACCACATGCGGATCCTTCAGTGGATGCTTTTTACTCAATGGTCATACCAGGAACTTCCAATGTCTCACACCATTGTGATCACGCAAGCGTGCAAAAAGCATCTCATGTGGTGGATGTCTTCCCCCCAGCTCCTGTCGGAAGACCCTTTGTTCCACCTCCTCCGGTTGCTACACTGACAACGGATACCCACCTGATCGAGTGGGGAGAGCATTATCAGGGCAGGACAGTCCAGGGCACATGGCAACCAAACGAATGCCACTTGCACATAAATGTTCTGGAGATGAGAGCAGTGCTTTTAGCGTTGCAAGCCCTTCAAGACTCTCTTCCCTTGGGAACAATTGCAATCCAGACAGACAATATGTCTGTAGTGTGGTACATCAACAAACAAGGCGGAACCAGATCATACCCCTGTGTCGAGAAGCACTCAGACTGTGGCAATGGGCGATTTCTTCTCAGCGTTTTCTGATAGCAACGCACATCCCGGAAGTCCAATCATATTGCGGACAAGTTGAGCAGAGCTATTCTCATGCCTCACGAGTGGTCTCTGAAAGACTCTGTAGTGAGAGAAATTTTTCTCAAGTGGGGTCAGCCTTGCTGCGATCTTTTGCTACTCCCCAAAACAGCAAGTGCAGAGAATATTTCACTCTATTCCCTTTACCAGGCCAACCCAGCAGAGACGCTCTAGTCCAAGTTTGGCCCCGGGACTTCTGTATGCATTTCCTCCTTTCCCACTGATCTCTCAAGTAATACAGAAAGCTATTGCTCAGAAGGCCTCATTGATCCTCATTGCTCCTTACTGGCCTCGACAAGTGTGGTTCCCCTTTCTACATCGTTTCTCTTGAGCGACCGTGGAATCTGGACCTAGTTCCAGATCTTTTGATCCATCAGTCGGGTCAGTTTCATCGCTCCCTCACCTCTCTGAACCTCACTGCTTGGTTCCTCCAGTTCCAACCTTAGCCAGGCTTCCTCAATTATCTCACTCTGTTAGAGATATATTGATAGCTTCCCATAAATCTTCCACTCGAAAGATTTATTTGAGTAAGTGGAAACGCTTCTCATATTGGGCACAAGGAAAGGACATAGATCCTTTCACCCCTTCCATCCAACTAGTCCTTGATTTTCTAGCTGAACTCTTCCATGCAGGTTCATCTCCCTCTACACTTAAAGTTCAATTGGCAGCTATTTCTAACTTTCATGTGGGTATTTCTGAATCTTCCCTAATGTCCCACAAACTCTGCAAAGCCTTTTTGAAAGGAGTTTTTCTTCTCAGACCTCCTATAAGAAATCCTCCTTCTCCTTGGGACCTAAATTTAGTTCTTGCTTCTTTGATTCTTCCCCTTTCGAACCTGCAGCTTCCTGTTCTTTAAAATTGTTATCATGGAAAACTCTTTTCTGGTAGCTATTACATCAGCTAGAAGAGTTTCAGAGCTTCAAGCACTCAGCTGTCGTCCTCCTTATCTTTTGTTTCATAAGGACAGAGTATCCTTACGAACTAACCCGTCCTTTTTGCCTAAAGTGGTCTCGACATCAAATCTGAATCAATCCATTGATCTACCAGTCTTTTTTCCAGAATACTCCAATAGGCCTGAACAAAAATTACACTGCCTGGATGTTCACCGTCAATTGAGGTACTACTTGGATAGAACTAAACAGTTCAGAAAATCTGATCAGCTGTTTGTCTCCTATGCGGAGAGCAGAAAGGGACTTTCAGTTTCAAAGGTATCATTATCCAGATGGCTAACATCATTGATTTCCCTTGTATATGAGATTAGACATCAAAAGCTGCCTGATAAACCTAAGGCTCATTCCACCAGAGCTTTGGCTACTACTTTAGCTTTCCAAGACAGACTGCATATTGACACCATTTGTGCAGCGGCTACTTGGGCTACTCCTCACACTTTCATTTCTCATTATAAGTTGGATTTAGCTTCTAGGCATAGAGCTAACTTTGGTTCCACTGTTCTCAGGAGTCTGTTCCGTTAGGCCACCCGGGACAAGGTGCTAGGGACGCGGTCCCATCCAGCAAGAATGAAGGCGAGATAGACAACTTAACATATAAAAGTTATGTTCTTACCATAACGTTCCATGTTAGTTGTCTTCTTCTCGCCTTCTTAAGGCCCCACCCTCCTTCTCCCTGGCCTGGACAGACCTAGAGGAGTTGTGACTGTGACCTCTCTTTCTACCACCTCTTTCTTAGACATATGCTATTATGCATATTTCCTGGTTCAGGATGTAGGTCACCCTTCTTTCTTCCTGTTGTTAGAGGTGGACTCTTTTTTACAGTTAGTCTGTTACTTTTATAAGCTGGGGTTAGCTTACAAACGAGATCTGAGGTAACTCTCGCCTAGCATTGTGGGATATAAGGGGAGCCTCGAGCCGGTGGAACCAACTCTCGAGCTTTTAGATTGGCCGAGTCGGAGCCGAGGTCGGCTCCGAACCCATCCAGCAAGAAGAAGGCGAGAAGAAGACAACTAACATGGAACGTTATGGTAAGAACATAACTTCTATTTCTCTTCTACATTCTACTAAAAACTCTACCAGTGCTGGTCTTTTGTTTAGGATTCCCCTTGTTCTTTCTCTTTGCCTATACTCTGATATTGATCCTTAATAGGGGAGGCAGTCTCTAAGCTACAATCCAAATAAATTTGGCATCTTCCTATTCTGTCTTCTTTCTCTCTAGTTACTTGCTTCCTTTGCCAGTTTTCTCCAATAAATTCCAGTCCCCTCTTGCCTATTGTCTATATCCCTAATTGCAGTCATCCCTGTTGGCAGAATCTCCTTTCTTCATTCCTGTGTTGACTTGGTTCTTAGGATACTTGTTGCTACTTTATAGCTTTAATAATCTGTATTATTATTGTTATTCTCCTTACAGGTCTGCATTCAAAATCCGTCTCTCCTTGTTTCTTGAGCTTCCTCCCTGTTTCATCATCCACCTTTTCCATTTTGAATTATAGATGTTAAGTTGTCAATCTCGCCTTCATTCTTGCTTGATGGGTTCGGAGCCGATCCTCGGCTCCGACTCGGCACTTGCTTTAGCTCGAGAACTCCTTTTACCAGCTCGAGGCAGCCCCATATCCCATGATGCAAGGCAGTAAGTACCCAGATCTCGTTTGCCGCTTCGCTTGGGAGGTCTTCTTTTTACCAGCTCCTGGTAAGTTGTTTCACTTTGTGATTTTCAAGCCCCTTTTTAGTCAAAAACTAATTTTTTTATAGTTTAAATTTAATTTCTATCCCTTCCTGACAGAAATTCCCTGTCTTTTTGAATTTGTTCTTAGTTATCCCTATCCCATCCCCCCCCCTGTTAGGGTGTGTGTGTTGGTGTTTTTTTATAGAATACCTTTTGGTATTTTGTGTAATTTAATTTTATTTTGACTGGTGTGTGTGTGTTTCTTGTGTGTCGGCACCATGTCAAAGGAGAGGGTTTCAGGTTTTAAGAAGTGTGACTCGTGCTGTCAGAAAATGTCTCTGACAGACGGTCACACTTCTTGCCTGTATTGTCTGGGCCCTCTTCACCTGCAGGACTCCTGTGCTATTTGTCACTCCTTCAGCCAGAGAGTCCTGCAGGAGAGACATAACAAACTGGTTCTTAGGGGCCTTCTTGCCGGAGGGCTCTCCGGCTAAGTCGGCTCCACCAAACCAGCAAGAGTTTCCAAGGCCCAGGCTTCTGTTTCTAAGCCTGCGGCCTCGGCTCCGACTCGTACAGAGTCGAGATCGCCCGCTGGAGCCGATTCTGGCTTGAAGCCTTCGGCACCGATGGCCATCGGTGCCGAACTGTATTGTCCACTTCGGCTCCGATCAGCTCCGACACCCATGTGGCACAGGCATCGGTGTCGGCTCCGATCGGCTCCGACACCGTTTTTGGTGGCTGTATCGGCTCCGGCTGGAGCCGTACATCGAGGCGTTCTGTCGGCTCCGAGAAATCGGCTCCGACAGGATCCGTAGTGTCGGGTCCGATGGGTCCTTTCAGGAAGAGGTCGAGGTCTCCTTCCTTGGAGCCGATACTTTCGCCCGGCTTCACCTCTTCTGTCGGAACGGAGCCATCGGAGCCGATCTTCAAGGTCATCCAGGTTGTCTGACCATGACCTAGAGAGAGTGGTCAGCAGATTGCTCAAGTCACAGGTACTGGCCCAAATGCTTCACAGTCCGTCTCAGCAGACGACTGTTGGTCCACACCCGTTACAGTTCCTCCTTCAACTCTACCCCAGAGCTTGGAGTTGGAGTCTTCGGCATAGTTACTGCTACGGCTGGAGGACGGATACCCCTTCTGTTCCTTCAGCCTCTACTCTTATCTCCTCTTCCTTAGAGGGATTCGGTGGTCGGGCTTCCATGGTCTCCTCCGAGGGGTGAGTGGCATCGGACCCTTGTCCGAACCCGCTCTTCCCTTGGAGCCTCGGCCTTGGTGAGCTCGGCTCCGACATCTGCCTCGGATGCTTCCTTCGGTGGTCCCTGGAGTTCCTAGCTCTTGAGCGGGTTCTCTCGGACCTGCCTGGGAGGGGAGCATTCGAGGTGATGAAGAGTGTACTGGCCACTGGTATCAGTCAGCAGTCTCTTCCCGTAGCTCCTCCCTCTATTGTACCTGTTGACATCTCTGCCACTTCTCTTGCTCCAGGACCCAGAGATCCTCCGCCTCAGGTTTCCCCATTGGGAATTTCCCCCTCTTCCGAGGATTCTCCTGATGTTTCGGGAGAACCTCCTAGGAAGAGGACTTGTAAGAGGAAGCATGTAGACTCCCAGTCTGTCACCGGATACTGACTTTGATGAGTCAGAGGGATCCCGTAGAACCCCCTCTGAGGATGTCTCCTTTTCAGACATCCTAGAACTTCTGAAACAGAGGGGAAACTGGCCCACCAACAATCCCTCTGAGGATGAGTCAGTATACCTAGAGGCGTTTGGATCTCGGCCCTCCACCTCCTGGGTGTCTCCGCCTTCGACCCCTTATGCAGGTTATTGCTCAAAGGCGTGGACAGCTCCTGACTCTGTAGAGCCAGTCCCTAGGAGGCCTTCTAAATTTATCACTGCCCTAGTGACAAACAATTCCTTACCAAGGGTGTCCCCGCTGATGCCATGGTGGTGGCTGCGCCACCAAAAGGAACTTGCAGATCCTTCCGTGCCCGTCCATCCTCCTAATAAGGACTCTAGGACCATGGATAGGTACGGCAAGCGGATGTTTTCCTCAGCGACCTTTGCTATGCGTTCGCTGAATTATCTTTGTCACTTCACCAGACTCCAGAGAGATATCCTGAAGGAGCTGGGAGAAGTAGTTCAGGATCCTACAGCTGCAGGGGCTCAAGAAAGATTGCTTCGCAGCTAGGAACCCTCAATTCCATTGCTAACTCCTCCATGCGGCTAATATCTTATGCTGCGGATGGAGCGAGCAGAGCCGCAGGCACAGGTGTGGCTCTTAGACGCCAAGCCTGGATGCGGCTATGTGATTTTATGGATCCCTTTAAGGCGTCCTTCACAAATTCTCCCTTTGATGGGTCAGCTTTGTTTGGCCCTCAGGTGAAGGAGACCTTGACCAGGTGTGAGCAGGACGGCAAGACTCTTTCTGCTGTTGGAGTCCGTTTTCCACCCCTTCTAGGCCTTATCCCAAAGGACAGAAGGGTGGTAAGATGTGGTTCCGTAAATCCCAAGGAGTCACGCCGATTCACGTGGTCAGTTTACCCCTAGAGGCAGAGGGGTAACAACAACAGACGCTCTAGAGGCAGAGGGGTCCAAAACCAGGGAAACAGGGAGCCTCTCTCTGATAAGCCCTTTCAGCATCCCTGAGGTGTTGCCCGGCTGTCCCTCCTTGGAGGCAGTCGGGGAAGATTATCACTGTACCCAGAAGCCTGGCATTCCCTCACTCAAGACAGATGGGTACAGTCGATCATATCCAAGGGTTACATAATTCCTTTCGAGGAAAGTCCTTCCCTCAAGTTCCCTTCCAGACGTACCACCGGTCTAAGGGACATTGCAGAGTTAGAAATCGCAAAACTACTGCAAAAAGAGCCATTCAGCCAGTTACAATAGACCATTCAGAGCCGGAATCTACTCAAGGTTCTTTTGGTCCCCAAAAGACGGGAGACTGGAGACCAATATTGGATCTCAGCAGACTCAACAAGTCTGTCAGGAAGACAAGATTCGAATGGTCACTCTTCAGTCAATTCTGCCCTTCTTACAGAAGGACAACTGGATGTGCTCAATAGATCTTCAGGATGCGTACTATCACATCAAAATTCACAGACGCTCCAGGAGATTTCTCCGCTTTCGGCTGGGGTCCAGTCATTTCCAGTTCAGAGCCCTGCCCTTTGGTCTCACTACAGCCCCAGAGTGTTCACCAAATGCATGGCAGTGGTCACGGCTCACCTGAGACGCCAAGGATTCCAGGTGTTTCCGTATCTCGACGACTGGCTCCTGTCAGCCACCACCAGGCATCAGCTTATACAAGCCAGGGATTACACAATAGACCTTTGTTCTCATTTGGGCATCTCAGTCAACTTGAAAAGTCATCCTTATCGCCCTGCCAGTCTATTACCTTCATAGGCGCAAACTTAAACACTGTTCGGATGTCAGCTACCCTTACAGAACAAAGAGTTTCAGACATTCAGACTCATGTCAGGATCATTCTGGCCAGCAAGAAAGTACAGGCCAGAATGGTTCTAAAAGTATTAGGTCTCATGGCTGCGGCCATTACTCTTCTTCCCTGGCTCGATTCTACATGCGCCTCCTTCAGTGGATGCTGTTCACACAGTGGTCATACCAGCAACTCCCAATGCGTCACCAGATTCTGGTGACACAAACATGCAAAGAACATCTTGCTTGGTGGATCACATCGCCTCAAGTTCACCAAGGCAGATGCTTTGTACCTCCGTCCCGATAGCCACTGTCACCACGGATGCCTCCCTGATCGGGTGGGGGTCATTATCAGGGCAGGATGGTTCATGGGACGTGGCAACCGCTCGAGTACCATCTGCACATAAATGTCCTGGAGATGAGAGCAGTGCTTTTAACGCTGCAAGCCCTCAACGACTTTCTTCCCGTAGGGACAATTGCAGTCCACACAGACAACATGTCTGTAGTTTGGTATATCAACAAACAGGGCGGAACCAAGTCCTACCCCTTGTGTCGAGAAGCGCTCAGACTATGGCAATGGGCGATCTCCTCTCATCGGTTTCTGGTAGCAACGCATATCCCTGGGAAAACCAACATTATAGCGGACAGATTGAGCAGAGCTATTCTCATGCCTCACGAGTGGTCTCTCAAGCAATCCATAGCGGAAGAGATTTTTCTGGAATGGGGTCGTACTTGTTGCGATCTTTTGCTACTCCCCAAAACAGCAAATGTCCAGACTTCTTCAGCCTCTTCCTCTATCAGGCCATCCCCCAGAGACGCTCTGACCCAGGATTGGCCCCAGGGACTTCTTTATGCCTTCCCCATTTCCTCTGATCCCTCAGGTGATCCAGAAAGCTACCGCTTTGAGAGCCAAATTGATTCTCATTGCCCCTTACTGGCCTCGACAAGTTTGGTTCCCGTTCCTCCATCATCACCTTTTGGTGCAGCCGTGGCATCTGGACCCAGTGCCAGATCTACTGATTCACCAATCCGGTCAGCTGCACCGGTCAATCCCTTCTCTCAACCTCACAGCATGGTTGCTCCACTTCCTTCCTTAGCCAGGCTTCCTTTGATCTCTAACCCAGTTAGAGATATCATAGTAGCTTCACTAAAATCCTCTACCAGGAGGATTTACACAAGCAAATGGAAACGTTTCTCTTATTGGGCTAAGGCCCAAAATATTGATCCTTTTACTGCCCCTGTTCAGGCAGTTCTGGACTTCTTAGCAGAGATTTTTCATGCAGGCTCCTCTTCTTCCACAGTCAGAGTTCAGTTGGCTGCTATTTCTAATTTTCATGTCGGGATAGCAGATCATAATATTATGTCCCATAGGCTCTGCAGGGCCTTCTTGAAAGGAATTTTCCTACTAAAGCCTCCAATCAGGAATCCTCCTCCTCAGTGGGATCTAAATTTAGTGCTGACATCCTTGATTCTTCCCCTTCGAGCCAGCTGTTTCTTGTTCCCTGAAATATCTTTCTTGGAAAACTTTATTCCTAGTGGCTATTACATCTGCCAGGAGGGTGTCTGAACTTCATGCTCTTCGGTTCGACCCCTATTTGATTTTTCACAAAGACAGAGTATCTTTGAGAACTAATCCATCCTTTTTACCTAAGGTCGCTTCAAAAACAATCTGAATCAATCCATTGATCTCCTGTATTTTTCCTAACTATTCAGATAGAGCTGAACAAAAGCTACATTATCTTGACGCCCACCGTCAGCTTAGATATTATTTGGACAGAACAAAAAATTTAGAAAATCTGATCAACTTTTTGTTTCCTATGCGGATAATAAAAAAGGCCTTCCTGTTTCTAAAGTGACTTTGTCCAGATGGCTTTCTTCGGTCATCACTGAAATTTATACGATCAGGGGAAAACAGCTGTGCTCAAAACCTAAAGCACATTCAACTAGGAGCTTAGCTACTTCTACAGCTTTTCAAGCTAGACTGCCTTTGGACACTATTTGTGCAGCGGCCACTTGGGCCACTCCTCACACTTTTGTTTCCCATTACAAATTGGACTTGGCCTCCAGGGACAGAGCCAGTTTTGGCTCTACAGTCCTCAAGAGTTTGTTCCATTGAGCCACCCAGGATAGAGGTGCTAGGACGCGGTCCCATCAAGCAAGAATGAAGGCGAGATTGACAACTTAACATTAAGAAGTTATGTACCTACCATAACGCTCCATGTTAGTTGTCTTCTCGCCTTCTTTCTTGCGACCCTCCCTCCTTCCCCCTGGCCTGGACAGACCTTGTATAAGAAACTATTATGCTAAAGACCATTCAAACCTGGTCCTTTTTTCCATCTGTAAGTTTCTTCTTCCTTTGGGAAGTATTTTATGCTTGGTGTTATTGCCCTTTGTCAACAAACGAGATCTGGGTACTTACTGCCTTGCATCATGGGATATGGGGCTGCCTCGAGCTGGTAAAAGGAGTTCTCGAGCTAAAGCAAGTGCCGAGTCGGAGCCGAGGATCGGCTCCGAACCCATCAAGCAAGAAAGAAGGCGAGAGAAGACAACTAACATGGAACGTTATGGTAGGTACATAACTTCTTATTTTCTGCTTGTGCTGTGTATAGGAGTCTTAACTGTTTACCTCTGAAATACCCCTTCAAATTGGGTAATCCCACTCAACCCATTTCAGATGGAAGATTTGGCTTCTCACTTGACTCTTGCCGTCTTCCCCTCTCAGATAATGTTCTTCAGCTCTTTATTAATTGCTCTCCACAATTTCTTCTCTGGTTGATAAAAAACTGTATCTAAGACTAATGGGACTAAAAATATTTTAACTGTATATATCGTACATGCTACTCCCCCATTACTAAATACTCCCACAGGTGTGCCCCAGGGCTCAGTTCTGGGTCCCCTTCTATTCAATATTTTCATTAACAACTTCTATCATGCCATCCCTAATGCTAACCTTATCCAGTACGACGCCGACTCGACAATAATCTGCTCTGCCACCTCCACTTCCTTATTAACAAAATTAACCCAAAATGCCTTCTCTCCTACTGAACAATGGATGCTAGACAACCATCTAGCACTAAATGCAACCAAGACTAAACTAATGATATTTCTCCTTCCAAAACCACCACCTTAGATAAAAACTAATTCTCTGTCACCAGCAAAACTAACACACCTCTTGAAATAGTCTCCACTGCCAAAGTATTAGGAATCCTCATTGATCAACTAAAATTCGATAGCCATCTACAAGTAAATATAAACAAAACTCATAAGAAACTTAGCATGCTTTACCGCCACAACCATTTCATCTCTCCCTGTACCAGACTCGTTCTTGCTAACACCTACCTTATCCCTTCCCTCCTGTATGGTGCCTCTCTCCTTACTAATCTGCGCTCCTCCCTCAAGTCAAAACTCTCCTTCTGTTACTATAAAATTTGCAACAGTCCACAGATCCAATACCCATCACTGCATTTCCCTGCGCCAACTGAACTAGCTTGAGTTACCCAATTATCTTACCTATATTCAGCTTATCCAAGCACACAAACTTATTTCCATCTCTCTTTGTCCCTCCCTTGCCTTTACCTTCCAAATGCATCTACCTAACAGATGTCTACGCTCCAACTTCCAAAATCTAATAGAACTACATAAACCTGCCCACCCTCCAGGCAAATATCTTCTATCCTTCTGTCTGTCATGCCACTGGAATTCTCTCCCACCCCTTATCCATACCACTAATGGCCTCTCTGTCTTCAAAACTTTACTTCACTCACACCTGTACTCACAATGGGGAATACTCTTGCTCCCATCCTACATAACTTCCTTAACTATACTTCTCTCTTTAGCCAGTACATCTGCTAATAGCCTCCTTTAACCTAATAATTCCTATTAATAAAAACTAAGAATTAGCAGATTTTGCTAAGATCTTAGTTTGTAAAGGATTTTTCATACATTGTACTAATTTGCTTCCTCAAATGTCAATTTACTACAACTGTTATCTTGCATTTATTCTAACTTTCATATTATAATTTTTTATAATGTTTAATTTATTGCAACTGTTATCTTCCATTTTTCTAACTATCATGTTATAATTTTATAAGTTTGTAATTTTGTAGTTTGTATCATTTGTATTTTTCTGGAGCTTTTCTCCCAGGACTTCATTGAAAATGGGCTCATCGTGGCCCAGTGGACCATCCTGGCAAACAAACTGTAAATAAATAAATATCCATACAACAAAGCTTCCATTTACTCAGTTTTTGTATTATCATTTGTCTCTTCCCCACATATTTTTAGCTGCCACACCAGAATCATTTTTAATCCATACTCGTAAATGCTTCATTTTCTCATATCCCCATAAATATGGATATTACTGAACCAATTCCTATGTGGGTACATAATTTACCGCTATTGCCTTTGTTTTAGCTTAATTAATTTTGTATCCTGAAAAGATTTGAAACTGTCTCAAAAAGTTGTACAACACTGTAATGTCTCTTTCTGGTTTTCTCATGTATAAAATAATATTTGCGAATAGAGCCAGCTTTTCTTGACTACCATACCTGTTATTTCCTTGAATCTCTGAGTCCCTTATTTTGTTTACCAGTGGTTCTAAATATACTGCATGTAATAAAGGTGAAAGGGGACACCCCTACCTAGTTCATCTGCTCAAGCAGAAATTATCAGAGAGGACCCTACCCACTTTAATTTTCGCATCTGATCTCTCATATATCCTCCTAATCAACCTTATAATTTTTTCAGGAAATGCAAATGCTTCCATTGTCCTGCTCATAAAGTTCCAGCTTGCTCTGTCAGATGCTTTCTCTGTATCAAGACTCACCAATAGCAATGGTATTTTCTTACATTCTTCTTCCCTGTGGATCATCAATGTTCTGTTAATATTAAATGTTTGCCTTCCCTCCACAAACCACATTCATCCATATCTATCAATTTTAACATTGCTTTTGCCATTCTTTTAACCATTATAGACACAAACACTTTATAATCATGGTTTAGTATTGAAATGGGCTTGTATAAAGCTGGATCTCCTGAATCTTTACCCTCTTTAGGTATTACAGCTACTACTGCTCTCTTCCAAGATGCTGGTACTTCTACTTTTAAAATACTGTTAAACAAAACCTTCCAGATATCAGTTTTTCCCTCCTAGCTTCCAAACCTTCACAGGAATACCATCTATTCCTGGGGGCTCTCCTGCAGATTGGTTATACATCACAATTTTTATCTCATCTTCTCCTATCCTGACCACTGGTAATTGAGCCTCATCCTTTTCTAACCTTGGCATACTTAATTCTTCCATAAACATTTGTTTGTATCTTTTTTGATTTCCATTCTGACTTCAGTAGATTTTCCAAAATATTTCTAATATCTCTACAGGATCTCCTGTTACCTTCCTTGTTATAGGCTCCCTAAACTTGCGACAGGCCTTTCTACTGTTGGTTGCCTGAGTTGTTATGCTAAAATGTTTTATGCTCTAGTGTTATCAAAAAACAGTTGCTTGCATCAAAAATCCCCGTCTTTCTAAACTTGTGTATATTATCGAGGTAATCCCTTATTTTCAGCTCAACATTCTGCACTTGATCCTCTTTTTGTTCTGTGAGATTCCCAGTTTTTTTGTCATACTTTCAGTCCCGGTAAATAATTCTTGTTACTTCTTAACCATAGCTTTTTCTTTTATTTCCACCCTGTTTTTAAACTCCATCTTAATTTTATCCCACTCCCTAGCTATATTTTCAAAAGTAATTTCTATCCTCTTGAATATCTCCCGAATAATTACCACTACCCATTCCTTAAATTCTTTTCTTTTCAACAGATAGATGGGAAAGTGCCAGTGTATCACTTTTATTTCATTACCTTGTGTTTTAACTTAGCTTTTATTGGCTCATGATTGTGTTTTGAGACCTTCAATTAAATGCACATGTTCCTGTGAAATGTAAATTCTATTTAGCCTAGCCCAGTTTTATATCTTGGGGAAATAATATGTAAATTCACTCTGAAGTCCTGTTACTGAATTCATATCTTCCATGCCAAATATTTTCATAAATTTCTTCAAATTCTACCCTCCTTTGTTATACTTTCCCTTCTGGGCCCCCAGATGCATATTCACTGCTGCAAATTAAATTCCAGTCCCCATCTATAAGTAATATTCCTTGCTAAAAAGTGATTATTTCTCCCTGAATTTTCTTATGCTGCATTATAGCAGTATTAGCTGGAATATAACTACATGACAGTGTAATCCTTCTTCCTTGCCAGTAGCTCCTTAGCACTGCAAATTTGCCATTACCATCATTTTTATCCTCTTCTATCACTATTGGAGCTCCTTTTGCAATTAATATAAGTACTGCTCTTACCCTTTGTCTCATATTCCACTGAGTAACCATCCTGAAAACATTTCTTTATCATAGGTTCATAGGTTGGTACTAGATTATCGGCCCTAGGGCCTATACAAGCCTAGCCATAACAATTCCCTGGATATTTCTTCCCACAATATTTACTTCCCTGGACCTCTGTCTAGTAGGGTGACTGATGTGATCCCCGGGGTGAATTTCCTTATCTCCCATCCAATCGTCAAGGTTCCTTTTGAAGAGGGCCAAGGAGGCTCTATGCTTGACATGTATGGGCAATCTATTCCAGAGTATGGGGAGTCTCTGGGTCAGGAACCGATCCCTCCAGCATGTTTTGTTCATTGTGATGACAAGGTTTAGATCTCTGGAGCATCTGGCTCTGAGGGATTGGGAACAAATTCACATGTTCAGTTCTTTCCAAGTGAGTCTCCTGTAACAGCTGTTTGTACTCTACATTTTTAATATAATTCACTGTTCTTAATTTTTTGTAGTTATCTGTGAGACCATTGACATTTAAAGACCTTAAAGTGTTGTCTTAAAAGTTATTACTGCCTTTTATATATATATAACAGCTTTTTTGTTAAATGTCTAGTTCCAGCTTCTGTGTTACATGTTTGGCAGATTGAACTTTTGTATAGTTTCTTGTCGTATCCGTTTGAGCCTGTGTCGCATCTTACAAAAGTTTTTGTTTTATTGAAAGCCTTCAAAGAAAAAAAAACAGACCCCCAATACCCCCATAAAACCTATTAATGTATTACTAACACATATACAACTATATATGTTTTTAGTTTTACTCTCCTAAGCGGAAGAAATGTATCAAACTGACAGCCACACTCTCAGACTCGAGTTAACCTAAAAGAAGGATTATCCATAGTAAGGCTCATGGTGCAGCCTGTGCTTCTACTAATGGCCATCTGGTTTTGTCTTGTCTTTATAGCTCTCAAAGCTGGGAAAACCACTGAATGCTTTCAGAGAACATTATCTCTTAGCCAGTTTCTTTTTTCTTTTTTATCCCAGCCAATCACTCTCCACCAAACTGCAACTAGTTTGTTTTTATCAGTTTGTCTCCATGGAGACATCAGAACCAGGCAGCCAATTTCTCATTATCAGATTGTCTTCATGGAGGCATGAGAACCAGAAAGTCCATTTCTCTTTATCAGATTGTTTCACTGGAGACGAGGGCCCATGGAGACATCAGAACCAGACAGCCAATTTCTCATTATCAGATTGTCTTCATGGAGGCATGAGAACCAGAAAGTCTATTTCCCTTTATCAGATTGTTTCCCTGGAGACAAGGGCCCATGGAGACATTAGAACCAGACAGCCAATTTCTCATTATCAGATTGTCTTCATGGAGGCATGAAAACCAGAAAGTCCATTTCCATTTATCAGATTGTTTCCCTGGAGACGAGGGCCAGATACAGAATTGCTACTAAGCATACATTCATATTCTTGAAAAAAAGCCTTATAATGTTCAGTATTCTTTTTCATTTACTTGTTTTCTGTTAAAACTTGTTAATAAATCAATCTAAGGTCCTTAAGCCAGTCATTCACACATGCAAGAATGAGAAAAAGCACATTATTTTTCTTATGTCATGCTCTTTTAGCAAGGCTTACATTACAGTGCCTACATTTCTTAAAACTAAACAAGAAGAAATAGAGAAGGGAAAAAAAAGGAAAAAAAGAACAGCAGCACCTCTTTGCGATCCTATTACACTTAAAAAATAACTGAGAAAACTTTACTTTATAGCATGCAAATAAAACTATACACCACAAAAATAGTACTCTTAAGAATTTTTTTTTTTACTTATAGTTCACTTTCTCCCCTCTCTTCTCCTCCCCAAAGCATTTTTTGAACATTAATGACATGAAGTAGGGCATATACATTTGAGTACCCCACAAGTCCATTAAATTCTGAAAAAGTCCAAGATTTCCAGATTTTCTTGTTCTGTCATATTTGACGAGTATAATTATTGCATTGTAATCAAACATTAAGTTACTAGTTTTATTACTGTTCATCGCCATCTCCCAAGTCCTATCTCTGCTTCATTTCCAATGTAGTCTCAATTCTTCTAGTCATCTCTCATGTTCCCTTCCTTCTCTCCAACATTTTTCTTTGAAACAGTGGGAAGGGTTTCAGAGGTACAATCTCTTTGTGCTCTTTATTATCAGAAGAAAAAGAAACAGAATCTCCTGTTTCACAGCTCACTTTTTGTTGGACAAACTTTTCTATTTCCTTCTTAGCATGTGTGATGCTGCCAGCCCAGCCAGCTGGAATTTTGTTAATAATTCTGTTTTATTTGTGAATATTGCTATGATTTATACAAAACTGTGTGTCACACACTGAACTTCAAGAATGTAACCACAGTGTACCCTACTGAAAAAAAAACAGAAATGTATATAAACTATATTTTTAATAGTAAAGGTTGGAACATAGTTAACCTGCAAAACCTCAAAAAATAAGTGGAAATTGTTTTGCGATTCTGTTATCTCTGTTTCAGCTCAGAGCAGACACAATGTCTAGAGTTAGAGGTTTTCCTGTTGTCTTGAAACAGAAATAATTACTAGGTTTCAAATGTAAAAGTGGTCAACTGTTTTATGCCTTCCAGTTCTAGGCAAACTTCTGAGAGATATGTACCTTGCATACAGAGATGCTAAAATTTTGTTAAGCTTCTGGTAGCATGGGAACTGAAGGTAGATGACAGAGTGATGTAATCTGAACTGACCCAGCAGTAATGTTTGATAGTAATTTAAAAACTCTGTCAGAGAAAGATTTTGTACATTTTTGTATTTGTCTTTGGACCTATAAACAATCCCACTCATCAGCACTTCTGCCTGCATCTTGCTGATAGTAAGTAACCAGGGTACAGTGATCTCTCTTAGATATAGATAGAAATATAGTAAAGATTAGTTTAGATGTTTCCTGTATTTATGAGACTGTCATGCAATGTCATTTTAAATTATTTCCTGCGATTCTGAACTCTGTAGTCACTGTGCTGAGTTATTAAATATTGTCTTGTTCTTTTATTATTAAATATATTTAAACCCTTTCTCTTTAATTATGGCTGGTTTGTTTCGAGATATTTAAGCTCTTGGAGTACTTGCATATGTATCTGGTGACACTAGGCCACTCCTAAATAGCCTTGGTCACACTTACCATTTGGATAATAGTAGCATTACACAATAGGATTGATCACCCTTGGTAAGGGCTTTATAGTAGCTGATAAAGAACTGGTTGGTGGCAGTGATAACCACCTTTTAGTCTAGGAAGAAGGGGGCATAGCTAGTAAACATGTGCCAGCCTTTCCCAGGAGTGTGTGCGTGTTTGTATATAAATCAGATCTCAAAGTGTGTGCATCAACAGGGACACGAAGCACTGGTTGGACAGAGAGGGTGCTGGAGGTTTTGGCTTGACTGCTTGGCTGAGATCTTAACCCTGTAGCTGTGCCAGTGGGGAGTCTTATTGGGAATCTGGAGAGAGAGGGAGAAACCAGCCTCAGAGTGACTGTGATCTCTGTGTGCTCTTAAGGGAAATTGTACTTTACTGTGTGTCTACTTGTCATCCTCCCAATGTGTATGTCCCTCACTGGTGCTAGTGGTGAGGATTGAGGCTCCTTGATTACTGAGCCAGTGCAGGGGTGTCACAGCATGTACTTCATCAAAAATAATTTTGTACCTCCAGGGAAGAGCATCTTGAAGACAGCTGGGTGCAGCAGTTTGAATCTCACTCGTACATCTCTACATTCCCTGAATAGTGGAATGCATTTACTCCTCTTCTACCCGGTGTGTAATGAGTAAACATTCCCAAAAAACACTGTGCTGTCTCCCACTTTTAGTATTTTGTCCTTTTGGCACAGTTTTGTCAGAATCAACTCCTTCTGCTGGTAGAATTGCATTTTTACTATTAAAGGTCTAGGTTGCTTTCTTATAACCAGGTTTTGAGCATACACACAATGAACCCTTTCAACTAACAACTGCTGTGGAATACCAGTCCAGTTACGTTTTTGTACTTTATTAAAATGAATGCAGTCTTTTTCCTTCCAGCTTCTCTGGTATAGCTGAAAAACTAAGGTTTTCTCTATGTGCTCTCTCCTCTAAGTCTATTTTTTTGGAACATTTCTTCCTGAGCAGTCTCATATTCAGCAAGCCTTTTCTTCATTTCAACCTCTGATTTTTGCAGCTTTGTCACCTCATCTGATTATCTGTTTAAAGCTTCTTCCATTTATTTCCAGCCCTTTGTTGTTTGTGCTGATATAATCTATCAGTTTTTTGTTAACTTTAACCATGTCTGTGTGCAGTTCTCTTATGTCTGGAGGTTGCATTGCTTTTTGATGAACTGCCACAGAACTTTCCCCATTCAGTATTTTTTCCTCAGTTTTTGTAGATATTTTTTTTCCAGGTACTCCGTATTTCTTTTTCCCTGGCATCCAGGCAGTACACTTACTAGCCAGTTACTGAAATTTACCCATAAACACAATAGTCTACTTGCCTTCTCTGTTGAGTTTCTGTTTTCACATTGGGAGAGCTAGAGTTTAGCTGGTACTCAATCTGAAGCCATCTTGGAAGGAAAATCGTAGAATGTTTTGGTGGAAATGTCATTATAAATTCTTATATGCCCCATATACATAAGTGCTAACCCAAAATGCTGGAGATGACAGGGCAACAATAGAGGAACTTGGGAACAAATACCTTAGGAATATAGAGAAGTAAGATGCTAAATGTAAGAGGTAGAGCAACTATCAAACTGGGTAATTGCGATATATTCAATTGACAAAAGAACTGTACATGAAGTAATAGGCAAATGCAGAATACCAAGCTGCCAGTAATTTTTACCCATGCAGATGGCCAGTAGTAATCAGTCATAATGCATTTGTTCTTTTCAGTGTCAAAAGAAAGCAGTCATAAAAGCTACCCACTCTCTAGGCAAGTAATCCAGTGTGATGGACAGATTTAGCAAAGGATATATACCTCAAAAAATTGAGTGGTTAGAACTGCCTTTATTCTTTGGTTTATTATTCTATAGAGCTATAGATAGATATATATAAATTTGTTAACCAGATAAATCTACTGAATACAAGTGTCCCTTTTCAGAGGTGACTACCGCGGTAACACTACCTGGTTAAGTGCTCAGAGTCACACAGAAGACAAATGGTAATAGAAAGAATTAAACCCTTTATCCTGGGCTACTGGAAACTACTCATTAATAGTTCAAACCTTTAGTCTTCTGCACTTAACTGCCAGACTATCACTATCCCAAGTTCAGATTAAGAATAAGTGGAGGATTACTTTTTTTTTTTTGTTTATGGGTATATAAGGCTTAATGACACAACTGCAGTGATTTGCATATCTTGTGTTGCTCGGGCATCTGTAGAGTTCTGTTTGAAATGTAGAACTTGTGCAAATGTTAAAGCATCTAATGAATCTGCAATATTTTAAGCCTGTTAACATGTAATGGTATCAGACCCTGTTAACATGGAATGGTATCAGACCACGGTGGTGGTGCTGTGGTAGCGTTGTCGCCTCACAGCAAGACGTTGTCCCATTCGATTCTCAGCTGGAGCATCTTCTGTGGAGACATGCATGAATGGGCTTAACTTCGTTGAAGGTTGTGCTTTAGGGCCGGCAACTCAGCACATAAAAATCAACTGCCAATCATTAGCGGACCGGAGTTCCGCTGTGGCAACCCCTAACCGGGAAAAGCCGAAAGACACAACAACAACATGGAATGCATCAGCAAAGGGAAAAATATCTGCCAGAACAGAAAGAATGCCTTTGCGGAAGTAAAGGAATATGTTTGTTCTCGAGAGCTTGTGTGTTTTGGTAGTACTGAAGTATAATTTTCAGTGGTAGTAAGACCTCATTGCATCCTTTTGGAATGCTTTCAGTAAGCAGAAATTTGGCTGAAAACTGGAAGGTCTGAATTCAGAAATTCAGTTTATTCCTCACTATATGCAGACAAGATGTAATGTGTAGAAAGGTACAGTGTACTACATTTCTGTACATTGCTAGTGAGGAATCCATAATGGCGCTCAACTCTCTATCTTTCCCTGAAGAGGAGAAAGGGAAAATGGACAGCCCTTAGAGAAAGTGAATAATTTTCAACCCACAGTGATGTCATTTACTAGATGTGTACTTTAAAAGAACAAGGGTGCTACAGCAGCTATCTATGCATATGTTACTGAGGTAAAGAAAATAGGCAAAGAGTTTGCATTTGCTGAGTTGTGTGATCTTCTAATATGTGATGAGCAATTTGTTATATAAGAAGTGAAACAAAGGCTAGGCTGTTGAGAGAAAGGGACCAACCTGGCCAAAAGCTATGGATGTTGCAGAGCAAGTTAAATGACTTGTGCACACATGACAGAAGTAACTGACAGAATAAATATGTGTAAAATAAATTGAGTCAGTAAGGCAGGAAAGGAATAAGAAGTAAAGGGAGGTATGTTAAAAATGTACTGGATGTGAAAGAGAGCCATCTGAAGATTCAAGATGGAGGCCAGACTGCTTGCATTATTTTGTTTGTAGTAAATGAAGTTAAGGTAGTCGACCATTTTATAAGTCATGCAGAATGTTTGCCAGAAAAAAGGTAACTTTTCTAAGATAAGTAAAAACAGAAATATGAGAGTGAATTCTTTTGGTGCCATGGAATTCAATATACTTGAAATATTGAAATTTAAAAATCCACCTGAGGCTGGCAGCAGTGTAAGGCATCTTTTGTAAATGAGAATTAATGGAATGAAAGTAAACATTTAAATAAGATACAGGTGCAGAGTATAATATTTTGTTAGAAATATGGTTAACCAGCTAAGGCTGGATGGCTCTAAATGGAGAGCTGTAGGAACTTTGACCTATTCTGGCCAGTGGCTGGCACATTTAGTCCAGAAGCAACTATCATGCAAGTGCAGAAATCTGAAGTATAGGCTCATTTTTCAAATAGCAGTTAAAGTAAATTATCGTAATTGTTTGGGTCGTGTGGCTTGTAAGAAACCACTAATTGTGAAATGACTTTTGTGGCATTAAGACAAAGAATGTATGCACAGAGGAATACTTGGAAGACATCTTGGATGGTATCCTGCAGATTTATTTACAGGCTTAGGGATCTGACCAGGAGTCTGTCACACGCACACAAATCCTGATAATCTGGCAGTGGTGTATATTTCCAGAACAGTTCCTCTAGCACTAGTAAGTAAAGCTGAACATGAAATAAAGTGAATGGAGAGATTGGGTGTCATTAATAATCAGAGACAACAGAATAAGTGAAAAGTAAGTTCAGAGTGGTGATAAAAGACCAGATTTCTGTCTGTACAGACTCACAAGATCTGAATAGAGTGAGAGCATTACCCATTGCTTTTGGTCAAAGGTTTAGTCTCAAATATGTCAGGTATTACATTTTTATCATAACTAGATACAAGCCAGGGTTTTTGGAAGATGAAACTAAATGAAGCAAGCTCCAAGTTTTATGCTCTGTTAGGAAAGTATAAATTAGTTTTACATTAGTAACAGAGATGTTCCGAAAAGCTTTTGCTTAAGTAATTCAAGGCTTAGAAGGCATTGCAAGCATAATAGATGGTCTGTTAATGTGGAGTGAAATACAAGAACAGCATGGCAAGATTCTTAAACAACTGATGAATTGACTGTCAATATAATTTCAACCTGAAAAAGAGCAAACACAAAATCAGAGAGACTGATCTGCCATGGGTGGGTCATTTGCTAGCATCATAGGAACTGAAACCTAATCTAGAAACAAAATTCTGGGTAGCTGTGCAAATGCCAGAGCCAAGAAGACAGGCTTACCAAGTTTATAGCTTTCTAGGAATGACACAGTATCTTGGAGAAAACTCTGTCTAGGTCACCTGTTCGACTGAGATGTAGCCTGTAAATGGACCTGTGAAAAGGAAACGTTTGAAATATTCAAGAAATAGTTATGGAGTATTAAAAAGCAGCTGTGTGAACTACATAGTTGGGCTGCAGTTAGACGATAATCTGAATTGTATAGAAGCTGTGGTACTATAAGAGATGTAGACCAGTTGTTTCTGGTTGAAAGCATACACAGATGCACAAAAGAAGTGTTTCAGGTTGCAAAGGAAATGCTTGCAGTAATTAATGTATGGATATTAGAAATGTCATATGTCTGATGTAAAATAGTTCAGGTAGAAGCAGACCATAAATCTGTGCAAAGAATATGCAAAAAGATATTGTGTTTTATAATCATTTGTACAAGTGTGATGTGAAACTGAAGTACAGATGAGAAATATTCCTGCATGGTATATGAGGAAGATGCAAAGATGTCTAAGAGGAAGCATGG